>NC_091223.1:28294988-28342488 GCF_040958095.1 Procambarus clarkii
CACAGAGGTATTAGAAAGAACTTTTTTAGTGTCAGAGTGGTTGACAAATGGAATGCATTAGGGGGTGATGTGGTGGAGGCTGGCTCCATACACAGTTTCAAGTGTAGATATGATAGAGCCCGATAGGCTCAGGAATCTGTACACCTGTTGATTGACGGTTGAGAGGCGGGACCAAAGAGCCAGAGCTCAACACCCGCAAACACAACTAGGTGAGTACACACACACACACACACACACACACACACACACACACACACACACACACACACACACACACACACACACACACACACACATACACACACACACACACATACACACACACACACACACACACACACACACACACACACACACACACACACACACACACACACACACACACACACACACACACACACACACACACATACCTTCCCCCCCTCTCCCTCACCTCGTCTCTCCCTCACCTCGTCTCTCCCTCACCCCGTCTCTCCCTCACCCGCTCTCTCCCTCTCCATCTCTCTCCCTCTCCTCTCTCTCCCTCTCTCTCCATCTCCTCCCCCCCCCTCCCCTTCTACTTTCTTCTCACTTCAGTGGAAGGGTCGGATCGCCCCCACCCACCCATTTATCTCTCCCTTTATCACTCCCTTTCTCTCTCTCTCTTTCTCTCTCTCTTCCTCTCTCTCTCTCTCTCCCTCCTTCCCCCATCCCGCTCTGCCCTCCTGACAAATCCTATCATGGCACAACTATAGGAACAGGGGCAAGCATGACTGCCAGAGGTACCAGGGGAACAGGGAAAAGTCAAGGTGACGAAATGAAGGAAATGTTCGCCCAGTTTCTGGAGGACATCAAGAGTGAGATGCCAGAAATGATGCAGGAAATGAAGAACGAAATAAGCAACCTGAAAAGAGAGTTGACAGCAGCAAAGGAGGAGATTAGAGCCCTCAAAGAGAATGGTATCGAGGCTGAGACTCAGAAAACCATCCAGGGAGAAGGTGGTAATAGTTTTTTTGGATGAGAATGCCACAATAAAAGCGACATTTGCAGAAATACTAAGAAAAATAACTCTGAAGTAGTGACTGCAGTGATGGAGGTGGCCATGAAAGCAGCCACCTCACAGGAGGCGGCACCCTCCACTAGCCAACTGCTGGAAAGGAACAAATCAGTGGTTGCTGTGGGTATTAAAGAGCAGGAAGGCTCTAATAGGACAGAGTGGAATGACAAGGACAAAGCAGCAGTGAATGAAGTACTAAAGGCACAAGACATGGAAGGGGCTGAGCATAGCATTGAGAAGGTTTTCAGGCTAGGTTGGTACAACAAAGACCGACACCGAATGATAAAGATAGTGTTTGCAAACAAGAGTACAAAGGAGAAGATCCTATCAAGGAAGAGCTCCCTGAAAAACGTGGGAAAATTAAAAAAATGTATTCCTCCAGAGAGACATGACAAGGGAGGAGAGAGCCGTGGCAGTAGAAGCAAGGAAGAGGCGCAGGGTGAGGGGGGAAAACTAGGAAGTCACAGCTCCCAACACAACACCCCCAGAGGTGAGGGGGGAACCCACAACCAGCTACCCAGTAACACCAGAAGGGAGGACAACCCCGCCACCCTCCTCTGCATATAAACCCCCCCTACCCCAAACCCTCCCTGCCCCCACTCAAATGTTCAGTCAAATCTCCCTCCCCCCACACCCAATCCCTACCCTTCTACCCCTCCCCTCCTCCTGCCGAGTCCTCCCTCCCCCCCCCCTTTCCTTCCTGTCCTCCCTCCCCTTTCACCCCATACCCTCCCTGTCCCTCCCCCTTCACTGGATCTCCCGCCCCTCATCCCAGTATCCTCTGAGACCCTGCTATCCACCTCACAGGTCCTCACACCCATGGAACAGCTTCCCCCACCAGCAGAACACTCACCAAGGAGGCGATTTGAGAAGGGACAGAAGAAAGTGAGCCTCAAAGCAATGTACACTAACATAGATGGAATTACAAAAAAACAAATGAGCTTGAAGAACGGGTACTAGAAGAAAACCTAGACATAATAGCCCTCACAGAAACAAAGCTAACGAAAACGATAACAAACGCAGTGTCCCCACAAGACTATTATGTTATGAGGAAAGAGAGGGAAGGAAGAGGTGGTGGTGGTGTAACTCTGCTGGGAAGAAAAGGCTGGGATTTTGAGGAGATGGTTATTCAGGGCTGTGAAGGTTTCAGTGACTACATAGCAGGTACCATAACAAATGGAGGGAAAAAAATTATAGTCGCAGTCATATATAATCCACCGCCAAATGACAGAAGACCTAGACAGGAATATGATAGAAACAACATGGCCACCATTAACATAATAGAAAGAGCAGCTTCTGTTGCTAGCAGGAATGGATCTGGACTACTAATTATGAGAGACTTCAAACATGGGAAGATAAATTGGGAGAACAGAGACCCGCATGGAGGACCAGAAACATGGAGAGCTAAGCTGCTGGACGTGGCAACAAGAAACTTTCTAAGCCAGCACATCAAAGAACCAACAAGAATGAGAGAAGATGAACCAGCAATGCTTGATTTGATATTTACCCTAAATGAGTGGGATATAGGGGAAATTAAGATGGAAGCGCCCTTGGGAATGAGTGACCACAGTGTATTGAACTTTGAGTACATGGTAGAGCTAGGAATTATCTCCCCCAAAAAAGAACTAGGAATCAAAAGGCTGGCATACCGAAAGTAGAATTATGAACAGATGAGAAGTTTCCTAAGTGAAATACCTAGGGACATAGACCTCAGAGATAAGTCTGAACAGGGTATGATGGACTATGTTACCCAAAAGTGTCAGGAGGCAGTACACAGGTTCATCCCGGCCCAAAGGGAAAAATCCGAGAAGCAACAGAAGAATCCATGGTATAATAGGGCTTGTATGGAAGCGAAGAAGCTGAACAAAAGGGTGTGGAGGAACTTCCGGAATAACAGAACACCAGAAAGCAGAGAGAGATACCAGAGAACCAGGAATGAGTACGTCAGGGTGAGAAGAGAAGCAGAGAAAAGCTTTGAAAATGATATAGCAAACAAAGCCAAGACCGAACCATAGCTACTCCACAGTCACATCAGAAGGAAAACAACAGTCAAAGAACAGGTATTGAAACTTAGAACAGGCGAGGACAGGTATACAGAGAATGACAAAGAGCTGTGTGAAGAACTCAACAAGAGGTTCCAGGAGGTCTTCACATTAGAAATAAGTGAGATCACTGTGCTAGGAGAAAGGGAGGTAAACCAGGCGGCCTTGGAAGAGTTCGAAATTACGAGAGAGGAGGTCAAGAGATACCTGCTGGATCTGGATGTTAGAAAGGCTGTTGGTCCAGATGAGATCTCACCACGGATACTGAAAGAGTGTGCAGAGGCACTTTGCGTGCCACTCTCCATAGTGTATATTAAATCACTGGAGACGGGAGACTTACCAGAAATATGGAAGACGGCGAATGTGGTCCCAATATACAAAAAGGGTGACAGGCAAGAGGCACTGAACTACAGGCCAGTGTTCTTGACTTGTATACCATGCAAGGTGATGGGGAAGATCGTGAGAAAAATCCTGGTAACACATCTGGAGAGAAGGGACTTCGTGACAAATCGCCAACATGGGTTCAGGGCGGGTAAATCTTGCCTTACAAGCTTGATAGAATTCTACGATCAGGTGACAAAGATTAAGCAAGAAAGAGAGGGCTGGGTGGACTGCATTTTCTTGGATTGTCGGAAAGCCTTTGACACAGTACTGCATAAGAGGCTGGTACATAAGCTGGAGAGACAGGCAGGTGTAGCTGGTAAGGTGCTCCAGTGGATAAGGAAGTACCTAAGCAATAGGAAGCAGAGAGTTACGGTGAGGGGTGAGACCTCCGATTGGCGTGAAGTCACCAGTGGAGTCCCATAGGGCTCTGTACTCGGTCCTATCTTGTTTCTGATATATGTAAATGATCTCCTGGAGGGTATCGATTCATTTCTCTGAATGTTTGCTGACGACGCCAAAATTATAAGATTATAAGAAGGATTAAAACAGAAGAGGACTGTTTGAGGCTTCAAGAAGACCTAGACAAGCTGAAGGAATGGTCGAACAAATGGTTGTTAGAGTTTAACACAACCAAATGTAATGTAATGAAGATAGGTGTAGGGAGCAGGAGGCCAGATACAAGGTATCTTCTGGGAGAGGAAATTCTTCAGGAATCAGAGAAAGAAAAAGACTTATCTTTTGATATCACGCCAGCCCTGTCTCCTGCAGCCCATATCAAGAGGATAACATCAGCGGCACATGCCAGGCTGGCCAACATACGAACGGCATTCAGAAACTTGTGTAAAGAATCATTCAGAACTTTGTATACCACATATGTCAGGCCAATCCTGGAGTATGCAGCCCCAGCATGGAGTCCATATCTAGTCAAGGATAAGACTAAACTGGAAAAGGTTCAAAGGTTTGCCACCAGACTAGTACCTGAGCTGAGAGGTATGAGCTACGAGGAGAGACTACGGGAATTAAACCTCACTTCGCAGGAAGGCAGAGGAGTTAGGGGGGACATGATCACCACATTCAAGATTCTGAAGTGCATTCATAGGGTAGATAAAAACAGGCTAGGGGACACAGGTGGAAACTGAGTGCCCAAATGAGCCACAGAGATATTAGAAAGAACTTTTTTAGTGTCAGAGTGGTTGACAACTGGAATGCATTAGGAAGTGAAGTTTTGGAGGCTGACTCCATACACAGTTTAAGTGTAGATATGATAGAGCCCAATAGGCTCAGGAATCTGTACACCTGTTGATTGACGGTTGAGAGGCAGGACCAAAGAGCCAGTGCTCAACCCCCGCAAACACAACTAGGTGAGTACACACACACACACACACACACACACACATACAATAAGAACACACAATAAATGGGAAACCTTAGGGGAGAGGAGGGGAGTGAGTGGTGGGGGGGGGGGGTGAGAAGAGGTGTCTGGGGAGGTGGTGGAAGGAGAGCTAACACAGGGTGTTGGTAGAGAGGTGAGAGGAAGTGCTGGAGAGAAAGTTCCTTCATTAGGATTTATGAGTGTCGTGAACTATCCAAGTTATCCAATACCTCTCCGGTAGTGGTGCATTGGAGCAGCCTGATTGGTTATGGTGGGGGGTGGGGGATGGGAGGGGGGGGGTAGGGGTAGGGAGAGTGGGAAATGTGGTTGCAAGAGGGAGGGGATGAGGGAGGCGGGGAGGGATGGGGTTGGGAGTCTGGGAAGAATTAGTTAGCGAGATGGGGAGGTAGGGGAGTGGGTGGGGGTGCCTTGGATGGATGGGGTAGGGATTCATTGAGGGATAGGGTTGGGAGGTGAGGTTGGCAGGGGGGAGGGGTCTCTGAGTATAGATATGGGGGTGGAGGAGGGAGGGTAGTAATGTAAAGTGAGACTGAAGGTAGTAGTGTAAAATGAGACTGAAGGTAGTAGTGTAAAGTGAGACTGAAGGCAGTAGTGTAAAATGAGACTGAAGGTAGTAGTGTAAAATGAGAGTGATGGTAGTAAAGTGAGACTGAAGGCAGTAGTGTAAAATGAGAGTGATGGTAGTAGAGTAAAGTGAGACTGAAGGTAGTAATGTAAAGTGAGACTGAAGGTAGTAGTGTAAAATGAGACTGAAGGTAGTAGTGTAAAGTGAGACTGAAGGCAGTAGTGTAAAATGAGACTGAAGGTAGTAGTGTAAAATGAGAGTGATGGTAGTAGAGTAAAGTGAGACTGAAGGCAGTAGTGTAAAATGAGAGTGATGGTAGTAGAGTAAAGTGAGACTGAAGGTAGTAGTGTAAAGTGAGACTGAAGGTAGTAGTGTAAAGTGAGACTGAAGGTAGTAGTGTAAAGTGAGACTGAAGGTAGTAATGTAAAGTGAGACTGAAGGTAGTAGTGTAAAGTGAGACTGAAGGAAGTAGTGTAAAGTGAGACTGAAGGTAGTAGTGTAAAGTGAGACTGAAGGTAGTAGTGTAAAGTGAGACTGAAGGTAGTAGTGTAAAGTGAGACTGAAGGTAGTAGTGTAAAGTGAGACTGAAGGTAGTAGTGTAAAGTGAGACTGAAGGAAGTTGTGTAAAGTGAGACTGAAGATAGTAGTGTAAAGTGAGACTGAAGATAGTAGTGTAAAGTGAGACTGAAGGTAGTAGTAGTGTAAAGTGAGACTGATGGGTAGTAGTGTAAAGTGAGACGGAAGGTTGGAGTGTAAAGTGAAACTGATGGTAGTAGTAGTGTAAAGCCTATTGCTCCATCCACATGGAGCAATTGGCCTTCATTCATTTTTATACTACATAAGTAATCTATTTGGCAGGAACAAACGTCCTTTGAAAATGGGAATAAATATGCAGTCATTGAAAATAAAGCGAAATAATATATCACAGAAAATAGGATTAAATATAAAATGATTGAAAATTAACTGATTGGAGTTCATTGGGAGGATTAAAACTGATTTGTTCACGTCATCGGGAATTATTGCTGACGGAAGGCAGCCGTTGAGATCCACATGAAATTTATGGGGTTGGGGGCCAGAAGAGTGCAGTCGAAATTTACTGAATAAAAAATGGGGGCCAGAAAAGAGCCTTAAGTGAATGAAAAATATTAGGAGATGGAAGGGTGCTGTCACCGAGGTTGACGGGAGAAAAGTCCGATGGAAGGGAGTTGTCACCGAAGTGGATGGGGAAAAAAAGTGGACAGAAAGGTAATGTTAAAAAACTGAAAATAGAGCCATTTCGTCCCACATTACACTACTAGAGTGGACGAAGGCGTAAAGGGAACAGACAAAAGGCATTGGAGGAAGGCGGGGAGAGAGAAGCCTAGAGAGAGGTGGAGAGAGAGAGAGGCGGGGAGGGAGGCGACAAAAAACTTGAAGAGGGATATGGAGACCTACTGCAGGCGCAATGTACAGGCAGTCACAGTGCCTCCTCCAGCGACGGTAATGTACAGGCAGTCACAGTGCCTCCTCCAGCGACAGTAATGTACAGGCAGTCACAGTGCCTCCTCCAGCGACGGTAATGCACTGGCAGTCACAGTGCCTCCTCCAGCGACGGTAATGTACAGGCAGTCACAGTGCCTCCTGTAGTGACGGTAATGTACAGGCAGTCACAGTGCCTCCTCCAGTGTCAGTAATACAAAGGCAGTCACAGTGCCTCCTCCATTGACGGTAATGCACTGGCAGTCACAGTGCCTCCTCCAGCGACGGTAATGTACAGGCAGCTACAGTGCCTCCTCCAGTGAAAGTAATGTACAGGCAGTCACAGTGCCTCCTCCAGCGACAGTAATTCACAGGCAGTCACAGTGCCTCCTCATGTGACAGTAATGTACAGGCAGTCACAGTGCCTCCTCCAGCGACAGTAATTCACAGGCAGTCACAGTGCCTCCTCATGTGACAGTAATGTACAGGCAGTCACAGTGCCTCCTCCAGCGACAGTAATTCACAGGCATCCACAGTGCCTCCTCCAGTGACAGTAATACACCGGCAGTCACAGTGCCTCCTCCAGCGAAAGTAATGCACAGACAGTCACAGTGCCTCCTCCAGCGATAGTAATGTAAAGGCACAGTGCCTCTTCCAGCAATAGTAATGTAAAGGCACAGTGCCTCCTCCAGCGACATTAACGCACAGGCACAGTGCCTCCTCTAGCGGCAGTAATGCATAGTGCTTCATTTAGAAATATTATTAAGCATCCATCAGTCTCAGCAGACTATGGAGTTGAACTCTGATGTTCGGTCTGGAGTGGCTTCTCCAGGGCGCAAAACCAGGGTAGGTTGATACGGAGGAGAAGCTGTTACCCATGCAACAGGTCCCCCATCTCCATGGCGCCGAAAGTCTTCAATAAAAAGGCAAACGATTGGTTCCAGTACCGTCACAGGAACTGTTCGGCTCCTTCAATTAGAAATAGAAATGCACATACTCTAACAGTACCTTATCCAGAGACAATAACGTAAATCCAGTTACATTGGCACTTGCAGCAGGAGTAATGTTCATGCAATCATAGGGGCTTTTCTTCAGACGAGGAGCAAAGGCAGTCATTGTCCTCTTTCACAGGCTAACAGACAGTCATGTTGCTTCTTACTGGGACTCTACCCCGTAGAAAATCAGAGACTCTTTCAGAGACAGTAACGCACAAGCAGTCACATTGCCTCTTACCGAGGTATTAACGGATAGTAAATCATAGCGCCTCCCTAGAGACAGTAACACATAAAATGCCTCATCAAGAGAGTAAAGCGCTGGCAGTCTCAGTGTTTCATGTATAGACAGTAACACTGAGGCAACCAGAGTGCCTCATGCCAGGAGAAAGTATCGCATATCTAATCACAGTGCCTCTCACAGTGATATGACTGAACAACAACGACTGTTCCACAACCCAAAGGCAGACACAGTGCCTCTTCAGCAGACTGTAATACGAAGCCAGACACAGTGCCTCTTCAGCAGACTGTAATACGAAGCCAGACACAGTGCCTCTTCTAACGAATGTCACGCATATACAGTGTGAGTGTGTAGTGGTCTACACTTATACTCCTTGGCTGCAGTCCTGTGTACTGGTTATGGTCCTGTCCAAGGATATAATTACTTCATGTAGGCCGTTTAAGGATCAGTGACAGCATTGGCAGTTGAGATATTGTGTATGGTGATATACGACGTTTGGTTATACTAGTAGATGGCAGTTTATACATCTTGTATAATCATGAGTGGATCTCATTGCCATTGACCCTCCTCACGATGTAGTGAGGGAGGGTCAATGATTACATTATGATTGACCAATCAATGGTCAATGATTACATTGACCATTGATTGGTCAATGATTAATTACATTCTGATTTGGCGCTTTATGTGGAGGCTTCCATCTTAAATGATACAAGGTGAGTTCAGCCAGCTGGCGTTGATGTCCATCTCGTCATTGTGAGTGTAGCAATGGTTGCATTAACATGTGTACACTACAGCTCCGGAGTGCTCTCATTCTCCAGCACTACAAGTGCTAACTCCAGACGCACCTTATGAGAGATGACTCACGGTGGTGGAGATGACTACCAGTCATCGAGTAAGTAGAAGAAGTGCATGTATGAATGTGTAGTGTGAATGTGGAGTAAGTAATTATCAGAAGGCGCCAAGCCAGAGAGACTATGTAGTGGATGTTGAGTATGAACACTGTAATTATTTGTGTATGTATATTTAACTCGCATCTCGTGGTGCAAAGTGCAGCCAGCAGTGAGCTGAATGAGTGTTGCCAATTTTGGTGCGACCATTGAGTGCAAGGTATACCACCGAGTGCCACTTCTTGACCGCGTACGTGTTTGTGAAAGTATTTACATGTCAGACTTATGCACTGTCTGACATGTAGATACTGGCAATGACATGTAAACACTGGCAATAATTTCTTGAGCATCATTTTGAGCTCCAAATTGTCCTTTGCATACGACAGTGGTGTCAGGCAGCCATTGCTGCTTCAAGTTTTCCTATTAACAGTGTTAAGATAAATTGTGTTACAGCACTTAGGACTCTTTGGCATGAGACAGATACTTTGTGTAGATGTACTTATGACACATCTTAAAGGAAAAGACAATTATCCCCATTACCTTGTGTTTAAATATATATTTTCTAGTTTTATGTTTAATAAATCGGAATATTAACTACCTGGTGCTTCAGGAAATCCTTCCTCCCTCATATTCCAAACTGTCGAGTTCATCCCATAAAAGAATCCTCTGCCTATATTTCAGCTCTAACAAAATAAATTATCTTTGATGAACAGATTACTCTGAATTTCCCTGCATCACCAGAACGAGCTCAGACACGACTTGTATTTATCAGACAGTCATCCAGACTGTGTGTTATTGTCTCATCCAGACAGTCATCCAGACTGTGTGTTATTGTCTCATCCAGACAGTCATCCAGACTGTGTGTTATTGTCTCATCCAGACAGTCATCCAGAGTGTGTGTTATTGTCTCATCCAGAGACAATAACGCACAGGAAATCACAGTGACAGTCTAGAGAAAGTAACTACTTTCTCTAGAAATCACAGTCTAGAGAAAGTAACACTTAGGCAACCAGAGTACCTCATCCCAGAGACAGTAAAGTGTAAAAGTCCCAGTGCCTCCTCCAGACACGGTATGGCACAGTTCTTGCCTCTTCCAGAGGCAAACAATGACAGTGCCTTTTTCACAGCACCATTCAAGAGGAACACTAGCAAAGGCTTCATAATAGTTTTGGAAAATACACCCATCGAAGCTGTCTTTTTCTGCCGTATTTTTATAATCTTGCCACAGAACTTGATGAAGTTCGTCAGCCACGACATTCTCCTTTACAACCCATGCTGCCCTTTTTATTATAAAGTTTATTCTTGTTATAAAGTTTGTTCACTGCAGGTGCGCCACTGTTCTCAACCTGATTATACTCTCCGGCTCTGTATACAAAATAGTTTTCAGTGATTCTGGCATGTTTCTTAGTGCTTTTTGTCTGTCCCCTGTTTTGATTAATAAAACAATATTATACTTTATCCAGAATTCTGGGAGTTTTCCTGTCGTAAATGTTTTATTGAGAACTGTGGGAACCGACCTGTGAGATTTATATTTATTTAATTTATATGAATTTATATTTACGTTAATTTATATACTTCGATAGCAATTTGTATAATGATAAGTGGACTGTATTTCTGCAATAATCTCATAATCTCACAAATCGATCCTCTACACATTAGGGGGGTTTATTAGTTTATATATATGCAGCCAATCAAACTACAGAATTAACTACATACATTGAAAAGGTTCCTTATCTTATTTGTACAGCAGGTATAACCAGGATGTAGACCACATTTTCCCTCTTTGAGGTAGCTTCCACGTGCTGGTAACTGATGCACAAACATGCTTCCTCGTCTTGACCTGTTAAAAGGGCGCTAGCTGTGAAGCCAGAAACCTAGTATATGACAGATATTTCAGAGAAACATTGTACATGGAACAATAAAGACCTGGCTTAATTACCTTTAGTATGAGGCGATTTCGCGTTCTAACCGGCTAACCCTACCCAATGACATTAATGGCCACTAATGATAGATAATGGGTTTCGGAAAGAACACTTAACTTGAATTTGTAGACAGCGTGTTGATAATGGTACACTTTTAGTTTCCATAACACTACGTCCAAGTAAAATTAACAGGAGCCGAATTTGCTCCTGTGTGAGCCTCTGGTCTAGTATCAACAATGGCTGCATCTAACACTCCATACTATTGACACCTGGCCGACATTGTCCAGATATGATAGGAGCCAAATTTGCTCCACACGTCTCGGAGGTGACACAACAATGGCTGCTCCTTCCTCACTCTTACGCCTGGCTTACATTGTCCACATGTCAGAAAGTGATAGAAGGGTCACATTTACTCTACTTTAATATTGATAATTAAGTTAATTTATATAAGATGTTTTTCTGATGGTAAAGTCCAAAGACTAATGTATTTAAGAATAATTCCCACCATAATAGGTGGTGAATTATAATAGTATGTGGTGATGATATCCCGTTTTCTTTAGACGGTAATTCCACTACAAGTTACGTTTTCTATGGGTAACTTGTTTATACAACACAGCTATTATCTGTATGATATATTAAATGGTGTCGGATTTTCCGACATAATTCCCCAGGGGGCTGCTCACGGGTCGAAGTCCTATTTAGAACAGACGAACACCGATACTCCTCCTTCGAATTATTAGATTAATTTGATGTTAGTAGTTAGTAATCACACATTTGTGCGTCTGTTCGTACAGGACGGATGTCCCGTACTAGAGTTGCAGGGGTTAGAAGTCTAATGCGATTTCATTTCCCTGTCAACTCTTGAAAGGCTAATATTCAAGCCTAATTACATATTATTTAACCCAGAAGACTGGATGTGATCAAGTACTACAGTCAAGTATGATTCAGGGACTGCAGTGAGATCAGTGACATTAGATATAACTTGAAGTTTGTTCAGGTAACTAGTCACTGATATATAAACACTGAGGCCCATGGAATACATCTTGATTATATAATAAATGTATCAAATCAGTCATCAGATTTATTGGGGTTTAATTTAGTTAATTGATTCAGAAGATTGAATAGCTCATCATTAAAGTAAAGTATGGTTCTGAGACTGCAGTGGGTTCAGTGACATTGGTCGCAGTGACTTGTAGCTGTTTTAGGCTACTGTTCACTGATTTGCCACTGAAGCCTCATGAACTCATCTCCAGCTTTAAATGATGATACTAACATCAACCTCTGTTGGTATAGTCAGCTGTAATCTCCTTAGTATAATGCTACTGGAGAAATATAATCAGCTGACAAATTTAGATCTCTACTGGTATTGTTTATCTGCAGGCATAGGTCTCCTCAGGCTTGATACTGGGCCTGAGAGTAATTTACCTCCTGCAGAGTTTAACATGGTTATACCCTGATATTTAGTAGGGCTACCGATGAATCGATGACAATAGTCTGTCCCTACAAGGAGACCGAAGTCGGTGAGGTGATCAGACTTAATATTATCTGCCAATTTTATTCCTCTATTTCTCAGGAATTTGGCTGTTGCTCTCAGACCTTGAACTTGTAGGTCTACTGGTATTTTGTCCACCACAATGGCTTGTACTCGACAGACGTACCTGCCTAAACGTACTGATGGTTGAACCACCTGGTAGACCTGAGGTCCTGCATCTGTTACAAACCCTGAGATGTTGAATGACGTCTGGGCTACAGGCCTTAATTGTAGTTCATCTGCCAACTTTTTAGTGATATATGTTCTCTGGGATCCTTGGTCAAACAACCCACGGGTATGGACCTTGGCCCTCTTATTCAGGATGGTAATTTGGGCAGTAGGCAAAGTCGTATTACCTTTAGACTTTGCCGATTGGACACTCTTTGTTTGTTGCACCTTGCAGTACTGTACTGTGGTGGGAATGCTATCTTCCACCTTGGGTCTTGAATACGTTAATTTCGTATATTTGCACAGTGCTGCATGGTGTCTACCTCTTCTACACCTGTTGCAGGTGTTGAATTGGGTATCACAATAGTCTATGTTGTGTGACTTGAGACACCTTGCACGTCTCCCTAATTCCTGGAGTCGCTCCATACGAATGTCTCTGGTTGGATAATTAGCACAACGGTATGTTGAATGTTTCTTTTTGCAGAACATACATGTCCCCCAGCCTACTGCACGTTTGGAAGTTACCGGTTTGGGTGAACTAGTAACAGTAGGCTTGGAGGATGCTGCTGCATTGTCAGATTTTCTGCAACTTGATGTTTGAGTAGTTGGTTGATGTTTATTTGGGGTGGTTGTTTTACCCTTTAATTGACTATTATTTTCTATTTCTGAAGGCTTGCAAGAGGCTTTAACTTCCTCATTTGCTCGTCGTTTGTTTATGATGGAATGTAAACCTTCAGTGATGTCCTGTACTGTCAGGATGGTGTTATGTTGATGTGCATATAATTCATCTAGTATATCGCTGGACAATTTTCGTTGAAGGACTACTTTGGTCATCCATTCACTAGTAGTTATATCAACCTTAAGACTGAATATTCTTAGTAGTGACTCAAACTCCATGCTGAAGGATTGTAATGAGTCAGCAGTCTGATCAGGTTGAGGTAAATCCAGCAATTGTAGTACTAGATGTATGACAGGTTTCTCATTGCCAGCATTATTCCTAGGAGGCTGGACTGGGAAATTAGTGCTGTCGCTATTTTCATTTACATTTTCTACTACTGGTTCAGCTTCACCTCTAGTTTGGAGGCATGTTAACTTAGTAGCTTCAGGTATTGGGTTTTCAGAAACCACAGAGACTGTGGATAAATTGTCTGAAAACTGCTTAATTTCTGGTGTTATATTATTGGGTGAAGCTGTAGTGGGTGAAGCTTTATCCTTGTTGATTAAAGGATCTAATCTGGCTTTACATTTATTCTCAAAAAGATCCAGATCATCCATAACATTATCTACTTTATTTGATGTACTTGCTAATTGTTCTGATTCAATATGTTCTGATGTTCTGATGCCTCTATCCTGTGTAAATGTTCCAACCTGCCTTGAGTTTCTTCTTCATATTGTGCTAGGTCAGACAGGAATGGTTCCACATCTTCAACTACTACGTCGTCGTGGACTTGATTTTGGTAAGATTTCCTATTTGCTTTCAATATATGCAATTGGGTTTGAATCTGTAACAGTGGTATTTTCAACCGATGATAATTAATTACAGGCTCATATAACAACTGTTCATATTGGTTGAGATCCCTTGTTAGTTGGCGTTTGCTTGCTATTAAAGCACGCTTTGCTTTCTGTGGATTAGTCATGGTGACTTGTTAATTGAGCACCACTGGCTCATAAATTGTGAGCAAGTACTAATGGTAGCCTAGGGTTAAATTCTGAACTCACTAGGCAATAATCCTACCTCTACAAGAGGTTAGCACTTAAAATTAATACACATTATATATATACAATCATACACACTAATGATTTGAGTGATAAACCAGTGTCACTGGAAGTACCTTTAGGTTAGCTCTTCTATATCACCCTAGGATGGTAGAGACACTAATTAATCACTCAAAGGTGTAATGATCATAAGTAAATTATTATATATACAACTCAACTCGAGTTGATAAAAATTACACCCAAAATAGGGTCTGGACCATTCATTAATGGTGTTAGGTTGTTGAATATAGTACAACTGACTATGGTAATAATGGGACTAGGATGAGCAATAATAGTTCAACTAGTCAATGTTAATATCCTACCCTGTTGTGGGTTGGCAATTAGTAAATATTATACTGTGATCACTAGTGCAATTTATATTAAATGATTCTCTATCTTGGAGAAATAATATATACAATTATTGATAATAGCCTCTTAATTAGCCTCTATGAAACTTCTAATATTATCAAGAAGTATTAAATATTATTAGTGACCTCGCAAAATAAAGTCCACAAAATTCGTAGATAATCTCTCGCGAAATGTAACACCACGAAATCCGTGAACAATATCGCGAAGACACAGTCACTAATTTGGCTGGCTTCAATATTAGCGCTGTCATTTCACGAAATAACACGCCACCAAATATCTGTGGGTGTGCATGAAACCGCTGACGAAGCTGATCTGAACTGAGCGGGGCTCGTGAGCTCCCACGAGGCGCTGTCTTTGACTGGCTGGCCTTTGTTTAAATAACACTGCACTAGTATATTTAATGAATCCACTGGTTAACTGGTTCATCCGGTACTAAGATGACCAAATGTGGGTTCATAGGACCAAATATTCCGGTTCCGAAGGTCCAAATAATTCGGTTTCGAAGGACCAAGTAATGTGGGAACCGACCTGTGAGATTTATATTTATTTAATTTATATGAATTTATATTTACGTTAATTTATATACTTCGATAGCAATTTGTATAATGATAAGTGGACTGTATTTCTGCAATAATCTCATAATCTCACAAATCGATCCTCTACACATAAGGGGGGTTTATTAGTTTATATATATGCAGCCAATCAAACTACAGAATTAACTACATACATTGAAAAGGTTCCTTATCTTATTTGTACAGCAGGTATAACCAGGATGTAGACCACATTTTCCCTCTTTGAGGTAGCTTCCACGTGCTGGTAACTGATGCACAAACATGCTTCCTCGTCTTGACCTGTTAAAAGGGCGCTAGCTGTGAAGCCAGAAACCTAGTATATGACAGGTATTTCAGAGAAACATTGTACATGGAACAATGAAGACCTGGCTTAATTACCTTTAGTATGAGGCGATTTCGCGTTCTAACCGGCTAACCCTACCCAATGACATTAATGGCCACTAATGATAGATAATGGGTTTCGGAAAGAACACTTAACTTGAATTTGTAGACAGCGTGTTGATAATGGTACACTTTTAGTTTCCATAACACTACGTCCAAGTAAAATTAACAGGAGCCGAATTTGCTCCTGTGTGAGCCTCTGGTCTAGTATCAACAATGGCTGCATCTAACACTCCATACTATTGACGCCTGGCCGACATTGTCCAGATATGATAGGAGCCAAATTTGCTCCACACGTCTCGGAGGTGACACAACAATGGCTGCTCCTTCCTCACTCTTACGCCTGGCTTACATTGTCCACATGTCAGAAAGTGATAGAAGGGTCACATTTACTCTACTTTAATATTGATAATTAAGTTAATTTATATAAGATGTTTTTCTGATGGTAAAGTCCAAAGACTAATGTATTTAAGAATAATTCCCACCATAATAGGTGGTGAATTATAATAGTATGTGGTGATGATATCCCGTTTTCTTTAGACGGTAATTCCACTACAAGTTACGTTTTCTATGGGTAACTTGTTTATACAACACAGCTATTATCTGTATGATATATTAAATGGTGTCGGATTTTCCGACAAGAACTCCAGTTATTGGGTGGCAGCCTCCTTCTTCAGCATCTTTCATGGTGATATTAAGTCCGGCCAGTTTTTATTTTGGGGCATCTAGTTCCTTCATTTATTTTTACACAGACACAGTAACGGACATGCAGTCACAGTGCTTTTTCAGAAATAGTATCACACTGCAAGTTACAGTTCTTCTTCCTAAGACAAACTCAAAGGTTATCAGAGTGCCTTTTGCAGAAACTGCAACGCAAAGGCATTCACAGTGCCTCCTCCAGTGGCAGTAACGCATAGACAGTCACAGTGTGTGTACGTTACTATCTCTCTAGAAGGTAGTCATAGTGCTTCATGAAGAGACATTAATGCTCAGGCAATGTCTCATTCAGTCAGTAACGCATGTGTGTAGTCTATCTCTCAGAGAAATAGACTTACATGCACTCAGTTCCTCTTTTAGAGAATGTAATGCTCAGGCAGTCGAAGTACCTCTTCTAGAGACAGTGACTCTCAGGAAGCCACACTACTTCTTTCAGAGAATGTTATAAGCAGAAGTAACAGACCGAAATGTCGGAGCTTAAAAGCGGATGCTCGACCTTCAAGCACAATTAGGTGAGCACAACTAGGTGAATGCAGGCAGTCACAGTGATTTATCCAGACAAGTTCACTCTGGCTGTAATGACTCTGCTCTGACAAGAGAACCTACAATTGTTTCTTGTGTTTGCAATAGTCCATGCCGAGTTACTAACAGAGTTAACAACAAAACCCCGACACGCCAGTGGCCGAGGTAATAACCCGAAGTAATAATCACTTCCACTACGATATCTTAATCTTGCATTAGGGGGTCGTCATCCTGTCCCAACGAAAGTTCGCCAGAGGTCTGTAGAACGGTAGGGGGTATCACGCCAATTTCTTTAGTTTGTGCAAGGCTGTGAAGCAGCTCTACCCTCCAGATGGTGTCACAAACCTTTGAGTAAATAAGGCACCTGTATAGTGCAACCCGTTCTCGCACTTGCTTATGGTCAATATTGGCTTATTTAATAAGTGCATATGTGACATACTAATTGATTGTGAATATTTTAGTTTACCTTGAAAAGCTTCATAGAAAACACCGACCTCATCTAACCTTCTTAGTATGTTAAGATAAGCATCTAATTGCTTCTTAACTATAATTATTATTTAACCTATACCGTTGATAGGTTAAGTAATAATTGTAAATATGAAGCAATAAGAAGCTTATCTTAACATACTAAGAAAGTTAGGTGAGGTCGGTGTTTTCTATGAAGCTCTTCAAGGTAAACTAAAATATTCACAATCAATTAGTATGTCACATATGCACTTATTAAATAAGCCAATATTGACTATAAGCAAGTGCGAGAACGGGATGTATAGTGAGTCACATTTGAGAGTAATATAAGGAAAAGCATTTGACTGAAAGCCTAACTTGACAATAATTTATTAAATTAACACTATTATCCCAGGGTTCTTCAGGTTAACACAGTAGTCACGACCACAAAGCTAAACAACAGGGAACTTGCCTCCTGCCACAGGGCACAGAGTGAACTGAGACGCTCCTCATACCTTTCTCACTAGTAATACAAGGGTATACGACTGGCATACTAAAACACTTCTGTCAGGCGAAACAACATGCACTGATCAGCGATAAGATTTTAAACGCACAATTGTAACAGATCAAAATACATACAGCAATGATATATCAATAACCACAATTCCGGCAAAAGGCAACACAATTATAACAATAACATACACAATGTAATCACAGTTTTGCAACTGGTCCACTGACCACATACTGAGTCTGCATAATTACACAGATAAAACAATACATTAGTACCAACGAGTCACACAGACCCCTGCCAATGTGAAATAAATAACTGACAAGCAAATACAACATTGAACACGGCGGTCATAAATGACCACCAAATGTGTGATGGTAATGATCTGACAACTCTGCTGACTGGGTGTTACCACAGAAGCTAAAAACGCGTATATACCGACATGTTAGCTCAGTTATACACACGTCCGTCCGGTGTAAACATAAGGTGGAATCTTAGTCAAACCGGATGGCCGATTCCTGGGATTCAACACTTACAATCAATAAGGGTTAATGTGACAGTTACGTGTGGCCAAGCCTCCTCACTCTCTTGCGTCCTTCCGCACAACAATATCGAGCCATCTCTGAGAGCGTAGACGCAGCAATGGCGATGGGGTCCCCCAACTCAGAGATGCCAGCTCGTGGATAATTTGTGCAGGCGGAGAGATATACGATAACACACTACACACCCTGGGATGCAAGGCTTGTGCACGAGAGAGAGAGACACACACACTCTGGTGTAATGGCCACGATGGCTGTTACACACACGTCTGCGGTGGTACATACTTCAAGAGTCAGAGAGAGAGAAAGACCTGGGGTTGATATCACGCCAGAGTTGTCCCCTGAAGCTCATATCAAGAGGATAACATCAGCAGCATATGCCAGGTTGGCTAACATAAGAACGACCTTTAGAAACTCGTGTAAGGAATCTTTCACAACATTATATACCACATATGTCAGACCAATCCTGGAGTATGCGGCTCCAGCATGGAATCCATATCTAGTCAAGCATAAGACTAAACTGGAAAAGGTTCAAAGGTTTGCTACCAGACTAGTACCCGAGCTGAAAGGTATGAGCTACGAGGAGAGACTACGGGAATTAAACCTCACTTCGTTGGAAGACACAAGAGTTAGGGGGACATGATCACCACATTCAAGATTCTCAAGGGAATCGACAGGGTTGATAAAGACAAGCTGTTTAACACAAGGGGCACACGCACTAGGGGACACAGGTAGAAACTGGGTGCCCAAATGAGCCACAGAGATATTAGAAAGAACTTTTTTAGTGTCAGAGTGGTTGACAAATGGAATGCATTAGGAAGCGATGTGGTGGAGGCTGACTCCATACACAGTTTCATGTGTAGATATGATAGAGCCCAATAGGCTCAGGAACCTGTACACCTGTTGATTGACGGTTGAGAGGCGGGACCAAAGAGCCAGAGCTCAACCCCGTAAGCACAACTAGGTGAGTACAACTAGGTGAGTACACAGCGCCTGGGGTAGTGCTATTCTACCCCCCACCAGCTATCACGGAGGTGGGGGTATAACACTATAACCTTAATTAGTTCGATTGACTGATTGATGAAGATTAAGCCACCTAAGAGGAGGCACGGGCTTGAATATCCAATAAGTGGTAGATTTTTGGAGCGAATGTGATCTTTGATTGTAAAAGAATATTCTGTGAGCTGAGCTCTCATTTCAATCATCAGTTCTTACTCTGTGCCTGCTACCGCGGTGGAGGATACTGCTAGACAGTATTTAATTTTATGAGTGTGTTCAGCTGCTGGACACCTTTTTGACCAGAAGAGTGGCAGTGCTGATGGCTTCAGGATGGTTACTGCAAGATTCAGGGACTCTTAACGCTCTTCTAAGGTCGTTGGTTCATTCACATTCCAGGAGATAGTAAAGTAGTAGCTTTTCTGTGATTGGTTGGCAGAAGATGCATTCCCAATCTCTGGGTTCACCAATTTTCCAGTTGCATCTGTAACCTTGACGTAGTATATATATATATATATATATATATATATATATATATATATATATATATATATATATATATATATATATATATATATATGTATATATACACACATATATATATATATATATGTGTGTATATATATATATATATATATATATATATATATATATATATATATGTAGTTAATTAATGAGTTTCGGAAAGAACACATCCCTTATTGTAGACAATGCGTGTTGAAAATTTAATAGTTTAGTCCTGTATCAATGGTGTCCAAGAGAAATTTCTGCGGAACTTGAATTGAGCTCCACTCGAGACTTTGTTGATATATTTAATGGATGCCTGAGGCCACCCTTCCACTGACGCATCCCATGTTCTCCAGATGTCAAAAGTGGTTAGAGGGCCTACATTTAATAGATTTTGGTATTGATAATTAAGTTGATTCAAGGGAAAGGTTTTTATATAGTTTACAGTCCACAGACTGCTGTTTTAAGGATGTTTCCCAATATTAGGTGGTGAATTTAATGACGAAATGTGGCAATGATAACTCGTTTTCCATGAGGAGGAAAATTCCACTGCCACATCTTCTATGAGTTAATATATTTATATAACCCAGCAGCAATATTTTCTGCCTATTGTATTAAATGTTCGTAAACGGTGGCTGCGTGTGAGGCAGCAAACCGTGTGTTGAGAGTGTTAGTCTGGGATGTTAGTCTGCTGTAGACTGCCAGTCTACAGCAGTCTCAACGTGTCATCCAGGGAGGTACATATATGGTGTACGAGCAATGCCCTGTGTAGAACGAGCAAGCAGACAGCCTGATCGTGGATCTACAGGGAGCTTATCATCGCGAAGCGGAATCTACATCCTGCAGGAGTCGAATGATAAGGTAGATCATTATGCCCTCCCATTTTCCCCTTGTGTTAGATAAGGTTGTACATGGAGGATGTGATAACCTTGAATTACGTGTTAGGTGACATTGGGATTTATTGCAGTAATATAATAAATGAAAAGTAACAGTGATTATAATTTGGGGCGACAGTGAAGAGTTGCCAGATGTGTTATTTGCACTAGTGTTGCCATTAATCGGATTTGTGGGAGATTTAACCTATTTGCAGTGTAGACTATTATTGAGTAAATCTAACAATTTTATTAGTTTGTTTTCTTACTGCTCTCCATTCTTCTTATTGTGTTGTGTTGAGAGAGTTACTGTGCACCACACCATTATAGTGCAGGTACTAGGTCGCCAAACTGGCGACCTTGATACACCTTTATGTTGGGCAGATCGATCTATATAGCCCTGAGTTTTCGAGTCCACGGACACCCCAACAAGGAAGCTAGGGAGAGATCGAGTTTCCTCACTCCCTGCGGGCGCAAGGCCGGGTTCGGTGAAGGAACTCTACCCCGTTGGTGACCGAGGTGCTCCCCAGTGGTGATCGGGGGCACTCAGGTGGGGGGAGATAAGATCCATGATATAAGCTGGCGACCTTGCCAAGATAACGCACTGGGGGTGGGGGGAGATAAGACCCGTGACATAAGCTGGCGACCTTGCCAAGATAACGCACTGGGGGGGGGGGGTATATAAGACACGTGACATAAGCTGGCGACCTAGCCAAGATAACGCACTGGGGGTGGGGAGATATGACCGTGACAATATAAATATATATAAACTCAACCATACTATCATGACCAGAAATATTTCATTCATCGGATGAATAAAATGTGTCGCACACACTACCACGGTGTCCTAGTGTGTCACACTACCACGTGTGTCTCCCAGTGTGTCGCACACACTGCCACGTGTGTCCTATTGTGTCACACTTACTACCACGTGTGTCTCAGTGTCGCACACACTTCCCCGTGTGTCCTAGTGTGTCACACTCGTACCACGTGTGTCTCCCGTGTGTCGCACACACTACCACGTGTGTCCTGTTGTGTCACACTCACTACCACGTGTGTCTCAGTGTCACACACACTACCATGTATGTCTCAGTGTCCCACATACTACCACGTGTGTGTCCCAGTGGCACACACACTACCACGTGTGTCCCAGTATCACACACACTACCACGTGTGTCCCAGTATCACACACACTACCACATGAGTGTCTCAGTGTCACACACACTACCACGTGTGTAACAGTATAACACACACTACCACGTGCGTGTCTCAGTGTCACACACTGTTACGGCCCTACTGGGGCGTAACCGGGTTCTTTTCTGATGTTATTAGAATTTGGGAATCCGGCCCCAAGTTAGTAGTGGCTTTCAAGGGGTGTGATCCGTAACGCAAGTAAATTAAAGGGGAAGGGATACAAATGCACTAATTTATATATATAATTACCACCACCAATAAATAAATATCTCACAGTCACTCGCTGGGTCTATAACTACACTTATGTACAATAACTATCTTCCTCTGAAGACTCAGGATGTTCCACGGTGCTCAAGATGAGTAGCCCTGGTTCTCTTCTCGTGGCCTCACGATGAATCCTTAGATCCTCTAGGCGAATCTACCCTGGCCACAGGCCAACCAAATCACAGTCCCACTGGGTGCACCGCCGTGGAGGCCTTCAACCACAAATCCAGCCTGTAGCTGGCAAGTTCCAATCAGCTCCGCTGCGTAGGCCACTCCACGACCGATACTAGGGTTGCGAGCCCTAGGCAGGAGCCTCGTGTGATTCCACAGATCACTCCCCTCACCACAGTGGCTAGTCTCTTTCACCAGTTAACCCCCGGGTACGACGATTCCTCAACTCTGCCACGTCACAGGCAGGCTAACACTCTCAGCAGTGTTCGTCCGGGAGCAACTCACAGCTTCTGCAGCAAACACATGGAGAGACTTTGGCTGCCTTGGGTAGACTGCCCATCGTCCAATCCAGCAGTCCCAGGTCGACTCTGTAATCAGACACGTCATCAGTACTAGGGACACCCTAGGGCACCTCACTCACAGGCTTAGACACAAACGCCCACCTATCCACTCCATAGATGGCGTTGCTGTCTAAGCGTCACCTCACCAGAGGTCAGCAGCGGCTATGTCACGAGCTGATTAGGACGGGAAACCAGCCCCTGTGGCCGGTATATCTCGTCCTCACTAGATGGCGTCGTCCATTTGGAGGGGGTTTCGGGAGCTGACCCACAGATGGTGTGGTCGTTACTGCTCCGTGCTCGGACGCTGGACTCGGGTCCGTAACACTCACACTACCACCTGGTTGCTGTGCGTATTAAGGAGCAGGAAGGATCTAATAGGACAGAGTGGAGTGACAAGGACAAAGCAGCAGTGAATGAAGTACTAAAGGCACTAGACATGGAAGGGGCTGAGCATAGCATTGAGAAGGTTTTCAGGCTAGGCCGGTACAACAAAGACCGAGACCGAATGATAAAGATAGTGTTTGCAAACGAGAACACAAAGGAGAAGATCCTATCAAGGAAGAGCTCCCTGAGAAACGTGGGAAAATTAAAAAATGTATTCCTCCAGAGAGACATGACAAGGGAGGAGAGAGCCGTGGCAGCAGAAGCAAGGAAGAGGCGCAGGGCGAGAGGGGAAAACCAGGAAGTCACAGCTCCCAACCCAACACCCCCAGAGGCGAGGGGGGAACCCACAACCAGCTACCCAGTAACACCAGAAGGGAGGACAACCCCGCCTCCCTCCACTGCATAGAAAACCCCCCTACCCCAAACCCTCCCTGCCCCCACTCAAATGTTCAGCCAAATCTCCCTCCCCCCACACCCAATCCCCACCCTTCTACCCCTCCCCTCCTCCCGAGTCCTCCCTCCCCCCCTTTCCTTCCCGTCCTCCCTCCCCTTTCACCCCATACCCTCCCTGTCCCTCCCCCTTCACTGGATCCCCCGCCCCTCATCCCAGTATCCTCTGAGACTTTGTTATCCACCTCACAGGTCCTCACACCCATGGAACAGCCTCCCCCACCAGCAGAACACTCACCAAGGAGGCGATTTGAGAAGGGACAGAAGAAAGTGAGCCTCAAAGCGATGTACACAAACATAGATGGAATTACAAATAAAGCAAATGAGCTTGGAGAACTGGTACTAGAGGAAAACCCAGACATAATAGCCCTCACAGAAACAAAGATCACGAAAGCGATAACAAATGCAGTGTTCCCACAGGACTATTATGTTATGAGGAAAGAGAGGGAAGGAAGAGGTGGGGGTGGTGTAGCTCTGCTGGTAAGACAAGGCTGGGATTTTGAGGAGATGGATATTCAGGGCTGCGAAGGTTTCAGTGACTACATAGCAGGTACTGTAACAAATGGAGGGAAAAAAATTATAGTCGCAGTCATATATAATCCACCACCAAATGACAGAAGACCTAGACAGGAATATGATAGAAACAACATGGCCACCATTAACATAATAGAAAGAGCAGCTTCTGTTGCTAGCAGGAATGGATCTGGACTACTAATTATGGGAGACTTCAACCATGGGAAGATAGATTGGAAGAACAGAGACCCGCATGGAGGACCAGAAACATGGAGAGCTAAGCTGCTGGACGTGGCAACAAGAAACTTTCTAAGCCAGCACACCAAAGAACCAACAAGAATGAGAGGAGAAGATGAACCAGCAATGCTTGATTTGATATTTACCGTAAATGAATGGGATATAAGGGAAGTTAAGATGGAAGCGCCCTTGGGAATGAGTGACCACAGTGTATTGAACTTTGAGTACCTGGTAGAGCTAGGACTTATCTCCCCCCAAAAAGAACTAGGAATCAAAAGGCTGGCATACCGAAAGGGGAATTATGAACAGATGAGAAGTTTCCTAAGTGAAATACCTTGGGACACACACCTCAGAGACAAGTCTGTACAGGGTATGATGGACTATGTTACCCAAAAGTGTCAGGAGGCAGTAAACAGGTTCATCCCGGCCCAAAGGAAAAAATCCGAGAAGCAACAGAAGAATCCATGGTATAATAGGGCATGTATGGAAGCGAAGAAACTGAACAAAAAGGCGTGGAGGAACTTCCGGAATAACAGAACACCAGAAAGCAGAGAGAGATACCAGAGAACCAGGAATGAGTACGTCAGCGTGAGAAGAGAAGCAGAGAAAAATTTTGAAAATGATATAGCAAACAAAGCCAAGACCGAACCAAAGCTACTCCACAGTCACATCAGAAGGAAAACAACAGTGAAAGAACAGGTATTGAAACTTAGAACAGGCGAGGACAGGTATACAGAGAATGACAGAGAGGTGTGTGAGGAACTCAACAAGAGGTTCCAGGAGGTCTTCACAATAGAACAGGGTGAGGTCACTGTGCTAGGAGAAAGGGAGGTAAACCAGGCGGCCTTGGAGGAGTTCGAAATTACGAGAGAGGAGGTCAAGAGACACCTGCTGGATCTGGATGTTAGAAAGGCTGTTGGTCCAGATGGGATCTCACCATGGGTACTGAAAGAGTGTGCAGGGGCACTTTGCCTGCCACTCTCCATAGTGTATAGTAAGTCACTAGAGACGGGAGACCTACCAGAAATATGGAAGACGGCGAATGTGGTCCCAATATACAAAAAGGGCGACAGACAAGAGGCACTGAACTACAGGCCAGTGTCCTTGACTTGTATACCATGCAAGGTGATGGAGAAGATCGTGAGAAAAAACCTGGTAACACATCTGGAGAGAAGGGACTTCGTGACAAATCGCCAACATGGATTCAGGGAGGGTAAATCTTGCCTTACAGGCTTGATAGAATTCTACGATCAGGTGACACAGATTAAGCAAGAAAGAGAGGGCTGGGCGGACTGCATTTTCTTGGATTGTCGGAAAGCCTTTGACACAGTACCGCATAAGAGGCTGGTACATAAGCTGGAGAGACAGGCAGGTGTAGCTGGTAAGGTGCTCCAGTGGATAAGTGAGTATCTAAGCAACAGTAAGCAGAGAGTTACGGTGAGGGGTGAGACCTCCGATTGGCGTGAAGTCACTAGTGGAGTCCCACAGGGCTCTGTACTCGGTCCTATCTTGTTTCTGATATATGTAAATGATCTCCCGGAGGGTATCGATTCATTTCTCTCAATGTTTGCGGACGATGCTAAAATTATGAGAAGGATTAAAACAGAAGAGGACTGTTTGAGGCTTCAAGAAGACCTAGACAAGCTGAAGGAATGGTCGAACAAATGGTTGTTAGAGTTTAACCCAACCAAATGTAATGTAATGAAGATAGGTGTAGGGAGCAGGAGGCCAGATACAAGGTATCATCTGGGAGAGGAAATTCTTCAGGAGTCAGAGAAGGAAAAAGACTTGGGGGTTGATATCACGCCAGACCTGTCTCCTGCAGCACATATCAAGCGGATAACATCAGCGGCATATGCCAGGCTGGCCAACATACGAACGGCATTCAGAAACTTGTGTAAAGAATCATTCAGAACTTTGTATACCACATATGTCAGGCCAATCCTGGAGTATGCAGCCCCAGCATGGAGTCCATATCTAGTCAAGGATAAGACTAAACTGGAAAAGGTTCAAAGGTTTGCCACCAGACTAGTACCCGAGCTGAGAGGTATGAGCTACGAGGAGAGACTACGGGAATTAAACCTCACTTCGCTGGAAGACAGAAGAGTTAGGGGGGACATGATCACCACATTCAAGATTCTGAAGGGGATTGATAGGGTAGATAAAGACAGTCTATTTAACACAAGGGGAACACGCACAAGGGGACACAGGTGGAAACTGAGTGCCCAAATGAGCCACAGAGATATTAGAAAGAACTTTTTTAGTGTCAGAGTGGTTGACAAATGGAATGCATTAGGAAGTGATGTGGTGGAGGCTGACTCCATACACAGTTTCAAGTGTAGATATGACAGAGCCCGATAGGCTCATGAATCTGTACACCTGTTGATTGACGGTTGAGAGGCGGGACCAAAGAGCCAGAGCTCAACCCCCGCAAACACAACTAGGTGAGTAGTATGTGTCGCACACACTACCACGTGTGTGTCCTAGTGTCGCACACAGTAACATGTGTGTGTCCTAGTGTAACACACACACTACCACGTGAGTCCTAGTGTCACACACACTACCACGTGTGTTCTAGTATCACAAACACTATCACGTGTGTCCGAATGTCACACACACTATACCACGTGTGTGTCCTAGTGTCACACACACTACCACGTGTGTGTCCTAGTGTCACTCACACTACCATGTGTGTGTCCTAGTCTCACACACACTACCACGTGTGTGTCCTAGTGTCACTCACACTACCACGTGTGTGTCCTAGTGTCACTCACACTACCATGTGTGTGTCCTAGTCTCACACACACTACCACGTGTGTGTCCTAGTGTCACACACACTACCATGTGTGTCTCCTAGTGTCACACACACTACCACGTGTGTCTCCTAGTGTCACACACACTACCCGTGTGTGTGTGTCCTAATGTCACACACACTACCACGTACTACCATTGGGACACAGAACTCGGAACCAAGTCTGTACAAGACATGATGGACTATGTCACCCAAAAATGTCAGGAGGCTGTAAGCAGGTTTGTCCCAGCCCAACAGGAAAAAACAGAGAAGCAAAGGAAGAATCCGTGGTTTAATAGGGAATGTATGAAAGCAAAGGAGCTGAACAAAAGGGCATGGAGGAACTTCCGTAATAACAGAACACCAGAAAGTAGAGAGAGATACCTGAGAACCAGGAACGAGTATGATAGTGTGAGAAGAGCAGCTGAGAAAAGGTATGAAAATGATATAGCTAATAAAGCCAAGACCGAACCAAAGCTACTACACAGTCACATCAGGAGAAAGACAACAGTGAAGGAACAGGTGATGAAACTTAGGGTGGGCGAGGACAGGTACACAGAGAATGACAAAGAGATGTGTGAAGAACTCAACAAAAGGTTCCAGGAGGTCTTTACAATAGAACAGGGAGAAGTCACGGTGCTTGGAGAGGTGGCAGCAAACCAGGTGACCTTGGAAAGGTTCGAAATTACAAGAGATGAGGTCAAGAAGCACCTATTGGAGCTGGATGTGAGAAAAGCTGTTGGGCCGGATGGAATCTCACCATGGGTATTGAAAGAGTGTGCAGGAGCACTTAGCTTGCCACTCTCCATAGTGTATAGTAGGTCACTGGAAACGGGAGACCTACCAGAAGTATGGAAGACTGCTAATGTAGTACCAATATTTAAAAAGGGTGACAGACAAGAGGCACTGAACTACAGGCCAGTGTCCTTAACTTGTATACCATGCAAGGTGATGGAGAAGATTGTGAGAAAAAACCTAGTAACACATCTGGAGAGAAGAGACTTCGTGACAACCCATCAACATGGGTTCAGGGAGGGTAAATCTTGCCTTACAGGCTTGATAGAATTCTATGATCAGGTGACAAAGATTAAGCAAGAAAGAGAAGGATGTTCGGACTGCATTTTTTTGGACTGTCGGAAAGCCTTTGACACAGTACCCCATAAATGGTTAATGCATACGCTGGAGAAACAGGCAGGAGTAACTGGTAGGGCGCTCCAGTGGATAAGGGAGTACCTAAGCAATAGGAAGCAGAGAGTTATAGTGAGGGGTGAGACCTCAGAATGGCGGGAAGTCACCAGTGGAGTCCCACAGGGCTCCTATCCTGTGCTTGGACCTATCCTGTTTCTGATATACGTAAATGATCTCCCAGAGGGTATAGACTCATTCCTCTCAATGTTTGCTGACGACGCCAAAATTATGAGAAGGATTAAGACAGAGGAGGACAGCTTGAGGCTTCAAGAAGACCTGGACAAGCTGCAGGAATGGTCGAACAAATGGATGTTAGAGTTTAACCCAAGCAAATGTAATGTAATGAAGATAGGAGTAGGAAGCAGGAGACCAGATACAAGGTATCACTTGGGAGATGAAATACTTCAAGAGTCAGAGAGAGAGAAAGACCTGGGGGTTGATATCACGCCAGACCTGTCCCCTGAAGCTCATATCAAGAGGATAATATCAGCAGCATATGCCAGGTTGGCTAACATAAGAACGGCCTTTAGAAACTTGTGTAAGGAATCTTTCCGAACATTATATACCACATATGTCAGACCAATCCTGGAGTATGCGGCTCCAGCATGGAGTCCATATCTAGTCAAGCATAAGAGTAAACTGGAAAAGGCTCAAAGGTTTTCCACCAGACTAGTACCCCAGCTGAGAGGTATGAGCTACGAGGAGAGACTACGGGAATTGAACCTCACTTTGTTGGAAGAGAGAAGTGTTAGGGGGGACATGATCACCACATTCAAGATTCTCAAGAGAATCGACAGGGTTGATAAAGATAGGCTATTTAACACAAGGGGCACACGCACTAGGGGGACACAGGTGGAAACTGAGTGCCCAAATGAGCCACAGAGATATTAGAAAGAACTTTTTTAGTGTCAGAGTGGTTGACAAATGGAATGCATTAGGAAGCGATGTGGTGGAGGCTGACTCCATACACAGTTTCAAGTGTAGATATGATAGAGCCCAATAGGCTCAGGAACCTGTACACCTGTTGATTGACGGTTGAGAGGCGGGACCAAAGAGCCAGAGCTCAACCCCCGCAAGCACAACTAGGTGAGTACAACTAGGTGAGTACTACAACGTTTGTATCGTTTGTATCTTGCGGGGGTTGAGCTTTGGCTCTTTGGTCCCGCCTCTCAACTATCAATCAACTGGTGTACAGATTCCTGAGCCTACTGAGTTCTATCATATCTACATTTGAAACTGTGTATGGAGTCAGCCTCCACCACATCACTTCCTAGTGCATTCCATTTATTAACTACTCTGACACTGAAAAAATTCTTTCTCACGTCTCTGTGGCTCATCTGGGTACTAAGTTTCCACCTGTGTCCCCTTGTTCGTGTCCCACCCGTGCTGAAGGGTTTGTCTTTGTCCACCCTGTCAATTGCCCTGAGAATTTTGTAGGTGGTTATCATGTCTCCCCTTACTCTTCTGTTTTCCAGGGATGTGAAGTTCAGCTCCTTTAGCCTTTCCTCGTAGCTCAATCCTCTCAGTTCCGGGACGAGCCTGGTGGCATACCGCTGAATCTTCTCTAACTTTGTCTTGTGTTTAACTAGGTATGGACTCCAGGCTGGAGCTGCATACTCCAGGATTGGTCTTACATAAGTGGTATACAGGGTTCTGAAAGATTCCTTACACAAGTTTCTAAAGGCAGTTCTTATGTTAGCCACTCTAGCATATGCCGCTGATGATATTCTTTTGATGTGGGCCTCTGGGGACAAGTTCGGTGTGATATCAACCCCTAGATCCTTCTCTCTATTTGACTCTTGCAAGATTTCCCCTCCCAGATGATACCTTGTGTTCAGCCTCCTGCTCCCTTCGCCTAATTTCATCACCTTACACTTTCCTGAGTTGAATTTTAGCAGCCATTTTCTAGACCATTCCTCCAGTTTATCTAGGTCATCCTGTAGTCTCTGTCTATCTTCATCCGTCTTGATTCTTCTTATAATTTTTGCATCATCAGCAAACATTGAGAGGAATGAGTCTATACCCTCTGGAAGATCGTTCACATATATTAGAAACAGGATGGGTCCAAGTACTGAGCCCTGTGGGACTCTGCTGGTGACATCTCGCCACTCTGATGTCTCCCCCCTCACTGTTACTCGCTGTTTCCTGTTGCTTTAGTACTCCCTTATCAACTGGAGCACCTTCCCTTTTACTCCTGCCTGTTGCTCCAACTTTTTTAACAGCCTTTTATGGGGGTACTGTGTCAAAGGCTTTTTGGCAATCCAGGAAAATGCAGTCGGCCCACCCTTCTCTTTATTGCCTAATTTTCGTTGCCCGGTCATAAAATTCTATTAAACCTGTGAGGCACGATTTACCATCTCTGAACCCATGTTGTTGGTACGTTACAAAGTTATTTCCCTCCAGATGCTCTACGATGCTCTTCGGTGTGTGTTATTGCAAAGGGGTTGTCATTGTTAGTGATTGTTGCTAGAGTTGAGCAATCACCGTATGTGATTGCAGTTCAGTAAAGTCATTGTGGGGCAATGTTCTAGAGGGTTCATGTCCTGTATATTATTTTACTAGGTTCTGCAGTATTGTCATTGCAACCGGATTGTAGCGTAAATCACTGTGATTTGTTAGTTTGATTTGTCATTGTCGTGGGTGAACTCGGCTGTAGACGAGTACTTGGGTACACATATATTCTCCTGGTTATCTGGTAGGACATCGAAGTCCAGTATTCAGTGAGGTGATTGCGAGGCAATTAATATAACGTAACCAAGGGAACGCCCATTGCTTTAAGAGAATTTGTTCTTTGACAATTTGAGTAACGTTTGGGTTAATTTACTTTCCTGCCAAGCAGCTACGGTAGTCTCAAGGAGCCTAGCCATCAGCCAGATAAGAATTAGAGTATATTCTGTCGTAATTAACGGTCAGTGGGCCGGGTAATTGACGTGTTTCAGGAAGTCAAAGTTATTAACCTCGATCCTTGTTTGATCGACTCACACGAAGGCTCCATTGTTCCATTAACATAACGTCGTTATTTATCTGCCCGGAAGTACCGGCACTTGATTGACTCGTGGGAGGAGTAACGTCATTTTAGAATAACGTAAACGTGGGGCTAATTATTGTTATTAGCCACCTGAATTGGTCTGAGTATGGAAGGCTTAGACCGAATTCATACCTTAATGTAAATTGTTGAGCCAGTGTGAAAGGTTGCGTATTTAACTGTTTAATTATTGATCTTGAGGATAGTAATTAATTACTCTAAAGGTAGTCACGATTGATTACCGTTCTCTTAGCACTTTGGACATTGTAAATCAGAGTTTACCATCGCTGAGTGATTAGCAACCGATTAACGTAAATTAACGTAACTAGTAAAGAGATTAATCAGCTGTCTGGTAGTACAGGGATTAATGGGATTTTCTCACTGAATGCTCGACGGGTAGAGTGTTGTGTAATTTCCGCGTTACTAGTGACAGTTGTAAGAGTTATTAATTTAATGTAAATGTTATTGTGTTATTAACGTAAATGTTACCTTGTTATTAACGTAAATCAATTGTTATTGATTGTTGATCGTTCGTGGGACGGAGTGTTAACGTAAGGATTAATTTGAGGAAGGGTGCTGGAGTTGCCAGTGAACCCATTAGTTATTGTTGTCATTGGAAGACTACTGATTTGATTGCATTGCAACCGCCATTGCAGGTGTAGACTGCACTGAGGCGTAGAACAGTTAGGAGGTTACTGGAGACGTGTTTCAGAACCCACTGTGTCAATTGTTGTAATTGTGATTATAGATCTGTTAGTTCTTGTTTCTTGTTGATTCCTCTGTGGTCACGCTTATGTTCGAGTTAGTTCATTAAACAGTCCGAGGGGCTGGTGTCTAGCTGTCATTGATAGTGTCACAGGAAGGATTTCGAGTAACGTCATTGACATTTCTTTTGTTTTGTTGTAGTAGTTAGTACTTTATTGAATAAACTAAGTTATTATGGTTAACACTGTCTTTTCGTTACACCCCACACATTATTATTGTTATGCAAGTGTTCTTCACACTCGACTAATAAAATTGAGACTGATTCTGAGTTTTGGACCAAATATACGGCACCACACAACAATAAATTATTGTTGTGAGAGCCCTTGACCTACACGCTATATTCACTTCGGCGAATGGCGAAGGTCGTCGGCCCAAGTGGAGGGCATTTCAATTTTCATTGGGGTCTCGGCGTTTGCTCGCGCCTAGTCAATTGTTCATACATGGTCCCAAAGTGAGGAATGAGCTGCTTACTACACTGGTGTGTTAGCTAAGCAAGTCCTTCCTCAGGCGACCTAATTGAATATCACGACAGGAATAAAGGTTAAAGAATAAAGAAAATTCTTAGAAATTTTCAAAGCTCAATTCCTTATACCAATTTCATTTATTCCCACTTATCTAAGTCACAAATTCTCACATCAAAGTCACAAACTCTCACAGTACTGACCCACCAGTAATTACACCATGGTACTGACCAACCAGTCATTATACCACACTGCTGACCCACCAGTCATTACACCACACTACTGACCCACCATTCATTACACCATAGTACTGACCCATCAGTCATTACACCACGGTACTAACCCACCAGTCGGTACACCATGGTACTGACCCACCAATCATTACACCATGGTACTGACTCACCAGTCATTTCACCATGGTTCTGACCCACCAGTCATTATAGCACGGTACTGACCCACCAGTCATTACACCATGGTACACACCCACCAATCATTACACCACTATTGACCCACCAGTTATTATACAGCGATACTGACCCACCAGTCAATACACCACACTACTGACCCAACAGTCATTACACTATGGTACTGACCCACCAGTCATTACACTACAATACTGACCCACCAGTCATTACACCACACTACTGACCCACCAGTCATTACACTATGGTACTGACCCACCAGTCATTACACTACAATACTGACCCACCAGTCATTACACCACACTACTGACCCACCACTCAATCAATACACCATGGTAATGACCCACCAGTCATTACACCACACTACAGACCACCAGTCATTTCACCATGGTACTGACACACCAGTCATTACACAACACTACTGACCCACCAGTCATTACACTATGGTACTGACCCACTAGTCATTACACCACGGTACTGACCCACCAGTCATTACACCACACTGCTGACCCACCAGTCATTACACTATGGTACTGACCCACCAGTCATTACACGACGGCACTGACCCACCAGTCATTACACCACGGTACTGACCCATCCTTCATTACACCACACTACTGACCCACCAGTCATTACACAATGGTACTGACCCACTAGTCATTACACCACGGTACTGACCCACCAGTCATTACACCATGGTACTGACCCACCAGTCATTACACCATGGTACTGACCCACCAGTCATTACTCCACACTACTGACCCACTAGTCATTACACCACACTACTGACCCACCAGTCATTAAACATAGGTACTGACCCACCAGTCATTACACCATAGTACTGACCCACCAGTCATTACACAACACTACTGACCCACCAGTCATTACACCATGGTACTGACCCACCAGTCATTACACCATTGAATCGACCCACCAGTCATTACACCATGGTACTGACCCACCAATCATTACACCACGGTACTGACCCACCAGTCATTACACAACACTACTGAACTACTAGTCATTACACCACGGTACTGACCCACCAGTCATTACACAACACTACTGAACTACCAGTCATTACACCACGGTACTGACCCACCAGTCATTACACCACGCTACTGAACCTAACAAATTCATAAAGACCTGAAAGTTGTAGCATTAAATATTATGATAGATATCATAAGGAGACAGTCACATATGGGACTAATAGAACAAGAACCCGGCAATGTGATGTTATAGTGGCCAGAATACGCCTGGGATATAGACGTATCTGGCAGCTTTCTCAAAACCCAAATGTCGAGTACACAATGTGTCAACTTCGTGAAAGAGAAAACATGCACTCTCTTGAACATTATATTGTAGAATGTCCCATATTGTCTGACTTTCGCCCTCCTAGGCTGAGGTATGCTGAACTGTGTAATTACTATATGAGTACTGGAACACTTGATGATATATTGGACTTGAATCCAAGATTGACCATGTAATGTATCAATTATACAATGTATGTATGTGATGGGGAGCCGGTCGGCCGAGCGGACAGCACGCTGGACTGTGATCCTGTGGTCCCGGGTTCGATCCCGGGCGCCGGAGAGAAACAATGGGCAGAGTTTCTTTCACCCTATGCCCCTGTTACCTAGCAGTAAATAGGTACCTGGGTGTTAGTCAGCTGTCACGGGCTGCTTCCTGGGGCTGGAGGCCTGGTCGATGACCGGGCCGCGGGGACACTAAAGCCCCGAAATCATCTCAAGATAACCTCAAGATAGATGTAACTATATAACCTGAGCTTGTAAAAGCACCTTAATCACCTTCAGTGATTAAATGCTTAATTGCACACTAGTTTCTCTGTCAGCTATCTCACCCTGTCAGAGGAAAAGAGAGAGACAAATGTATGTGAATGCATGTGTGTGTATATATGCATGTATATATGTATATGTACGTATATATGTGTGTGTATGTATATGTAAGTGTATAAAGTACATATGGAAGCTGATCAGAATTGCATTTCACCTTTGTAAATGCACAATAATGACACTTCGAACACTTTATGTCGGGCATACGTAAATCTGTGTATCTATGTATTTACGTATGTAGGTTAGCTTAGCATTTTAAAAGTACCGAATCACGTTCTGTGGTTGAGTGTTCAATAAATCCCTGAACTATATGTTTAACTGATCTCTAACCCTGTCTATGGAGGAAAGAAGAAAATGTATATATGCTGATTAGCATTGTAAATGTGTGGCCACGTCTGTGGTAGAAAATAATAAAAAAAAATAATACTTAACCACCAGTCATTACACCACACTACTGACCCACAAGTCATTATCTAATGTTACTGACCCACCAGTCATTATCTAATGTTACTGACCCACCAGTCATTACACCACGGTACTGACCCACCGGTTATTACACCACACTATTGACCCACCAGTCATTACACCACTATACTGACCCACCAGCCATTATACAATGGTACTGCCCCACCATTAATTACACAACGGTACTAACCCACCAGTCATTACACCATGGTACTTACCCACCAGTCATTACACCACGGTACTAACCCAACAGTCATTACACCATGGTACTGACCGGCAGGTCATTACACCATGGTACTGATCCACCAGTCATTACACCATGGTACTAACCCACCAGTCATTACCCCATGGTACCGACCCACCAGTCATTACACCATGGTACTGGTCCACCAGTCATTACACCACGGTACTGACCCACCAGTCATTACACAACACTAATGACCTACCAGTCATTACACCACGGTACTGACCCACCAGTCAGTACACCATGGTACTGACCCACCAGTCATTTTACCATGGTGCTGACCCAAGAGTCAGTACACCATGGTACTGACCCACCAGTCAGTACACCATGGTACTGACCCACCAGTCATTTTACCATGGTACTGACCCAAGAGTCATTAAACCATGGTACTGACCCACCAGTCAGTACACCATGGCACTGAACCACCAGTCATTACACCACGGTACTGACCCACCAGTCATTACACCACGGTACTGACCCACCAGTCATTCCACCACGGTACTGACCCACCAGTCATTACACCATGGTGCTGACCCACTAGTCATTACACCACACTACTGACTCACTATTCATTACACCATGGTACTGACCCAGCAGTCATTACACTATGGTATTTATCCATCAGTAATTACACCATGGTTGTGGGGAAATTCCAGGCAGCTAATCTCTCTTTTTCAATTGATTTAATAAAGTTATGTCTTATTTATTTTCTTAGTAAGTAAGTATTAATTAAGTGGACTGTATGTACTGGTAAACTGCTTGAAATCTTCTTACACACTATTGGGAGGGACAATTGGTAGCCTAAACCACTTTGTTATGGCTCCTTCTTAAACTACCAATTGTTTACCTTTAAATCTGTTATTTCAGTTATTTCATTATATAGTGTACCACATATGGTGGTCCAAACTACTTCATAATAAGTAATTATGACTACTACTACTAATATAATGTCTTAGCTGAGCCAGTAGAATGGGCCTAGTAAGGCGTGTTGGTGTAGCCTCAGATTGGGTGTGGCCCTGCCTCTTTGTGCCACGTAATGGCGGCTGGTGGGAAGGACAAGGCTTGGCAAACAAGTAGTTAATTATGTGTATGAACCAACTGTCTGCACAGATTCTTGATGCTCCTCTCACAATTTACCTGTATGGGATGCAAGGAATTAATCAAAGTTCCCTAAACATATCAATTACAGGTATGACATGAACTGTGAGGGTTGTAATGGGGTACACGTACGTTGTATTTGGGGATGTCCTACGACCTAACCATCTACTTATTTATATTAATCAGTGCACTCGAATAATATACAATACTTGGTAGACGGATACAGTCGTTGTTGTAATGTTGTTAAGCTGTGTTGCTGGTGTTGACACGTAAATGGGGTGTCTAGCTGTTACACCAGTTAAGACAGCGTGGTAGGCTCGTCCCCTGTTTTGTTGTTGTTGTTGTGATGATGTGGAGCGGGCCTCCCTCCACTCGGGCCAACGCCCTTAAGCTGGTTCCTCACTCAAAGTAATTTTACATTAACAAGGGAACCTAGCTACTATTTGATGTAAATAATTATATTCATTCTTATTGAATACTTTTTTGTTAACTTTAGATACTAAACTAATCTATTAACAATGTTTCATAATGTAAATATACGATGACTTTGATGACGTCACGGAGTCGATGACGTCACGGAGTCTCCCATTTTCCATCCTGAAGGGAGTACAGACTAGGGGAGACTGTGTTATTTGTGTGTGTGGTTGTGTGTGTGTCGGTTTCCCGACAATGGAACTGACCCACCAGTCATTACACCATGGTACTGACCCACCAGTCATTACACCACACTACTGAACCACCAGTCATTATACCATGGTACTAACCCACCAGTCATTAAACCATAGTACTGACCCACCACTCATTACACCACACTACTGACCCACCAGTCATTACACCACTCTACTGACCCACCAGTCATTACACCACACTACTGACCCACCAGTCATTACACCACTCTACTGACCCACCAGTCATTACACCACACTACTGACCCACCCGTCATTTCACCACTCTACTGACCCACCAGTCATCACACAATGCTACTGAACTACCAGTCATTACACAACGGTACTGACCCACGAGTCATTACACCCTACTACTGACCCACCAGTCATTATACCACATTACTGACCCACCAGTCATTACACAACACTACTAAACTCCCAGTCATTACACCACGGTATTGACCCACTGGTTATTACACCACGCAACTGACACAGCAGTCATTACACCACTCTACTGATCCACCATTCATTAAACCATGGTTCTGACCCACCATTCATTACACCACGGTACTGACGCACCAGTCATTACACCACGGTACTGACCCACCAGTCAGTACACCATGGTACTGACCCACCAGTCATTACTCCACGGCACTGACCCAACTGTCATTACACCATGGTACTGACCCACCAGTCATTACTCCACGGCACTGACCCAACTGTCATTACACCATGGTACTGACCCACCAGTCATTACACTATGGTACTGACCCACAAGTAATTGCACCATGGACCTGACCCACCAATCATTACACCACACTACTGACCCACCAGTCTCTATACCATGGTACTGACCCACTAGTCATTACACCACGGTACTGACCCACCAGTTATTACACCATGGTACTCACCCACCAATCATTACACCACTACTGACCCACCATTTATTACACTGCGATACAGACCCACCAGTCAATACCCCACACTACTGACCCACCAGTCAATACACCTTGGTACTGACCCTCCTGTCATTACACCACAATACTGACCCACTAGACATTCCACCACACTACTGACCCACCATTCAATCAATACACCATGGTAATGACCCACCAGTCATTACACCACACTACTGACCCACCAGTCAGTACACCACTGTACTGACCCACCAGGCATTACACCATGGTACTGACCCACCAGTCATTACACCAGTACTGACCCACCAGTCATCACACAATGGTACTGACCCACCAGTCACTACACCATGGTACTGAACTACCAATCAATACACCACACTACTGACCCAACAGTCAATACACCACACTACTGACCCACCAGTCATTCCACCATGGCACTGACCCACCAGTCATTACACCACGGTACTAGCCCACCAGTCATTACACCACACTACTGACCCACCAGTCATTACACCACACTACTGACCCACCAGTCATTATACAATGGTACTGACCCACCAGTCATTACACCATGGTACTGAACTACTAGTCATTACACCATGGTACTGACCTACCAGTTATTACACCACGTACTGACCCACCAGTCATTGCACCACACTACTGACCTACCAGTCAGTATACAATGGTACTGACCCAGTAATCATTACACCACGTTACTGACCCACCAGTCATTATACAACGGTACTGACCCACCAGTCATTACACAACGGTACTGACCCATCAGTCATTATACAACGGTACTGACCCACCAGTCATTACATAATGGTACTGACCCACCAGTCATTACTCCACACTACTGACCCACTAGTCATTACACCATGGTACTGACCCACCAGTCATTACACTATGGTAGTGACCCACTAGTCATTACACCACAGTACTGATCCATCAGACATTACTCCACGGCACTGACCCACCAGTCATTACTCCATGGTACTGACCCACCAGTCATTACACTATGGTACTGACCCACCAGTAATTACACCATGGAACCGACCCACCAGTTATTACACCACACTATTTACCCACCAGTCATTATACCATGGTACTGACCCACCAGTCATTACACCATTGTACTGATCTACCAGTCATTATACCATGGTAGTGACCCACCAGTCATTACTCCATTGTACTGATTCCACCAGTCACTACACAATGATACTGACCCACCGGTCATTACACCACACTACTGATTGATAACCCAAATGATTTTTTCATGGATATGATACCAACATCAAATCATATATCAGACGTCACCCTATCCCCAATGGATTTTGAAGAAGCCATAAACAGTATGCCTATGCACTCTGCACCTGGCTCGGATTCTTGGAACTCCATATTCATCAAGAACTGTAAAAAAACACTATTGCAGTCCCTTCACATTATGTAGAGACAAATCCTAGATACTGGCGTTATTCCTGATATACTAAAAACAGCAGAGATAGCACCACTTCATAAAGGAGGAAATAAGGCAGAGGCAAAAAATTACAGACCGATAGCACTAACATCGCACATCATAAAATTTTTTGAGGGAGTGCTAAGAAGTAAGATCACAAAATACATGGAATCACAGCAACTCCATAACCCCGGACAACATGGTTTCAGAACAGGGCGCTCTTGCCTGTCGCATTTGCTGGACCACTATGATATGGCATTAGATGCCATGGAAGACAAACAAAACGCTGATGTAATTTACACAGATTTCGCAAAAGCTTTTGATAAATGTGACCATGGTGTTATTGCACATAAAATGCGTTCAAAAGGAATTACCGGAAAAATAGGCAGATGGATCTACAATTTCCTGACCAACAGAACCCAATGTGTAATAGTCAACAAAATAAAATCCAGCCCATCAAGCGTGAAGAGCTCAGTCCCCCAGGGTACTGTGCTTGCTCCAGTACTTTTTCTCATCCTCATATCGGACATCGACAAGAACACAACCTATAGCACTGTATCATCCTTTGCAGATGACACTAGGATCTTCATGAGAGTAGGCAACATAGAGGACACGGCAAACCTCCAGTCAGATGTAGATCAGGTCTTTCTATGGGTTACAGAAAATAATATGGTGTTTAACGAAGATAAGTTCCAGCTCATGCGCTATAGAAAAAATGAAAATATAAAAACGGAAACCACGTACAAAACTCAAGCAAATCATAACATAGAACGAAAAGGGAATGTAAAGGATCTGGGTGTACTCTTGTCGGAAGACCTTACCTTTAAAGAACACAATAAAGTAGCCGTCACAACTGCAAGAAAAATGACAGGTTGGATAACAAGAACTTTTCACACTAGAGATGCTATACCGATGATGATACTTTACAAAACGCTTGTGCTCTCTAGAGTGGAGTACTGCTGCACAATAACAGCCCCCTTCAAAGCTAGAGAAATTGCTGACCTGGAGAGCGTGCAGAGATCCTTTACTGCTAGAATCCACTCAGTAAAACATCTAAACTATTGGGACCGACTAAAGAGCCTAAAACTGTAGTCCCTTGAGCGCAGGCGGGAGAGGTACATAATAATTTACACGTGGAAAATATTAGAGGGGCTGGTCTCGAACCTGCACATAGAAATAACATCACATGAGACCAGAAGACATGGCAGGATGTGCAGAATACCCCCGTTGAAAAGCAGAGGTGCAACAGGTACTCTGAGAGAGAACTCTATCAACATCAGAGGCCCGAGACTGTTCAACAAGCTTCCACTACACATAAGGGCATAACTGGCAAACCCCTCACAGTGTTCAAGAGAGAACTGGATAAGCACCTTCAAAGGATACCTTATCAACCAGGCTGTGACTCATACGTCAGGCTGCGAGCAGCCGCGTCCAACAGCCTGGATGATCAGTGCGGCAACCAGGAGGCCTGGTCGACGACCGTGCCGTGGGGACGCTAAGCCCCGGAAGCACCTCAAGGTAAGGTACTGACCAGTCATTACACCATGGTGCTGACCAACCAGTCACTACACCATTGTACTGAACTATCAGTCAATACACCACGGTACTGACCCATCAGTCATTACACCACATTACTGCCCCACTAGTCATTACATAACGGCACTGACCCTCCAGTCATTACACGACACTACTGATCCACCAGTCATTATACAATGGTACTGACCCACCAATAATTACACCACGGAACTGACCCACGAGTCATTACACCATGGTACTGACCCACCAGCCGTTACACCACACTCCTGACCCTCCAGTCATTACACCACGGTACTGACCCACTAGTCATTACACCATGGTACTGGCCCACCAGTCATTACACCACGGTACTGGCCCACCAGTCATTACACCATGGTTCTGACCCACCAGTCATTACACCATGGTACTGGCCCACCAGTCATTACACCATGGTACTGACCCACCAGTCATTACACCATGGTACTGGCCCACCAGTCATTACACCACGGTACTGGCCCACCAGTCATTACACCATGGTTCTGATCCACCAGTCATTACACCATGGTACTGACCCACCAGTCATTACACCATGGTACTGGCCCACCAGTCATTACACCACGGTACTGGCCCACCAGTCATTACACCATGGTTCTGACCCACCAGTCATTACACCATGGTACTGGCCCACCAGTCATTACACCATGGTACTGACCCACCAGCCGTTACACCACACTCCTGACCCCTCCAGTCATTACACCACACTCCTGACCCTCCAGTCATTACACCATGGTACTGATCCACTAGTCATTACACCACGGTACTGGCCCACCAGTCATTACACCACACTACTGACCCACCAGTCATTACACCACACTCCTGACCCTCCAGTCATTACACCATGGTACTGACCCACTAGTCATTACACCACGGTACTGGCCCACCAGTCATTACACCATGGTATTGACCCACTAGTCATTACACCACGGTACTGGCCCACCAGTCATTACACCACACTACTGACCCACCAGTCATTACACCACACTACTGGCCCACCAGTCATTACACCATGGTTCTGACCCACCAGTCATTACACCATGGTACTGACCCACTAGTCATTACACCACGGTACTGGCCCACCAGTCATTACACCACACTACTGACCCACCAGTCATTACACCACACTCCTGACCCTCCAGTCATTACACCATTGTACTGACCCACTAGTCATTACACCACGGTACTGGCCCACCAGTCATTACACCATGGTACTGACCCACTAGTCATTACACCACGGTACTGGCCCACCAGTCATTACACCACACTACTGACCCACCAGTCATTACACCACACTACTGACCCACCAGTCATTACACCATGGTACTGACCCACCAGTCATTACACAACACTACTGAACTACCAGTCATTACACCATGGTACTGACCCACCGGCTGTTACACCACACTACTGACCCACCATTCATTACCCCACTACACTGACCCACCAGTCATTATACAATGGTACTGACCCACCAGTCATAACACAACGGTACTGACCCACCTGTCATTACACCATGGTTCTGACCCACCAGTCATTACACCACACTACTGACCCACTACTCATTACACCATGGTACTGACCCACCAGTCATTACACCATGGTACTGACCGTCCAGTCATTACACCACGGTACCGACCCACCAGTCATTACACCACGGTCTTGACCCACCAGTCATTACACAACACTACTGACCCACCAGTCATTACACTATGGTACTGACGCAGAGATCATTACAGCATTGTACTGAACCACCAGTCATTACACAACGGTCTTGACCCACCAGTCATTACACAATACTACTGACCCACCAGTCATTACACCATGGTACTGACCCACCAGTCATTACACCATGGTACTGACCCACCAGTCATTACACCACACTACTGACCCACCAGTCATTACACCACACTACTGACCCACCAGTCATTACACCACACTACTGACCCACCAGTCATTACACCACACTACTGACCCACCAGTCATTACACCACGGTACTGACTCCCCAGTCATTACACCACACTACTGACCCACCAGGCATTACACCACTGTACTGACCCACCAGTCATTACACCACACTACTGACCCACCAGGCATTACACCACTGTACTGACCCACCAGTCATTACACAATACTACTGACCCACCAGTCATTACACCATGGTACTGACCCACCAGTCATTACACCATGGTACTGACCCACCAGTCATTACACCACACTACTGACCCACCAGTCATTACACCACACTACTGACCCACCAGTCATTACACCACGGTACTGACCCCCCAGTCATTACACCACACTACTGACCCACCAGGCATTACACCACGGTACTGACCCACCAGTCATTACACCACACTACTGACCCCCCAGTCATTACACCACACTACTGACCCACCAGTCATTACACCACGGTACTGACCCCCCAGTCATTACACCACACTACTGACCCCCAGGTCATTACACCACACTACTGACCCACCAGTCATTACACCACGGTACTGACCCCCCAGTCATTACACCACACTACTGACCCCCCAGTCATTACACCACACTACTGACCCACCAGGCATTACACCACGGTACTGACCCACCAGGCATTACACCACACTACTGACCCACCAGGCATTACACCACGGTACTGACCCACCAGGCATTACACCACACTACTGACCCACCAGTCATTACACCACGGTACTGACCCACCAGGCATTACACCACACTACTGACCCACCAGTCATTACACCACGGTACTGACCCACCAGTCATTACACCACACTACTGACCCACCAGTCATTACACCACACTACTGACCCACCAGTCATTACACCATGGTACTGACCCACCAGGCATTACACCACGGTAAGTGTTTATTATTTACTAAAAACATATTTTTTATAGTTCTTAAATGAAGTTAATAAAGAAACCCGTCATCCTGCCGGCTGGAGGTCAGAATCATCTCACATCTCAGCATTTATTGGACGTTAATGGTCATTATCGAATGTAATTTCGTGAAAATGTTTCCCTTAAGATGGTAGAGGGAGGTGGTGTGACGTAGGCAGTGACGTCACTAGGCTCCACCTCTCCCTCTTGCCTCTGCAAGAGCTCGTCCACGTGGGAGTCAGTCAGTGCGCCGATGGCAGTCATAGTGAGCGGGTGTACGGATGTTGCTTCACATTAAGTTCTTACTGTCCTAGAAAGTTACAGGTAAATACATTTTATTTTTTTTTCATGAACGTCACTACTTACTTCAAGTGATTAGAAAAACATTGTTGATAGTGCTTCATTAAAGGATTTTTGCGTTGAAGTGCGACGAATTTTGTGTTGTTTTGATTAGAATTCTATGAGTGAATATTGATAATAAACTTTAATAATGTCCAGGAAATTTAAAAAAATAGAAAATTCTGTCTGGTCGCGATAAGACATAAACACATCATAGGAACAATAAATTGTTCATGTCAATATAATCCCAGAAATTCGCTAGGAATATTTTCCCGAGTTTCCGAAGCCTCGCGAACATTATTGCGGGAAAAGCGCGAGTATTCGGGAAGATTGTTGACAAAGGTGAATATTATTGTTGTGTTGGTATTGACCAGGTTGTTAATGACGCCACATTTATTGCCTTATTACTTACTTAAGCAAACACGTATGTTTAATGATGACTTACTGAATCATATTTGTGTGATTGAATGTGTTTTGCGTATTGATAATGATGTATATTTGTACCAGTGCCGAAATTAAAGTCTCGCTTTCTCTCTCCTGACGCTTCTGTTCACCTAACAGTAAATAGGTACCTAGGAGTTAAGTCAGATGTTGCGCGCTACTTTCTGGAGATATTTCGTGTGTATGGGTGTGTGTGTACTCACCTATTTGTACTTGCCTATTTGTGCTTGCAGGGTTGAGCCTTGTCTCTTTGGTCCCGCCTCTCATCTGTCAATCAACCGGTGTACAGATTCCTGAGCCTACTGGGCTCTATCATATCTACACTTGAAACTGTGTATGGAGTCAGCCTCCACCACATCACTTTCTAGTGCATTCCATTTACTTACTACTCTAACACTGAAAAAAATCTTTCTAATGTCTCTGTGGCTCATCTGGGTACTACGTTTCCACCTGTGTCCCCTTGTTCGTGTTCCACCCGTGCTGAAGAGTTAGCCTTTGTCCACCCTGTCATTTCCCCTGAGAATTTTGTAGGTGGTTATCATGTCTCCCCTTACTCTTCTGGTTTCGAAGGACGTGAGGTTCAGCTCCTTCAGCCTTTCCTTGTAGCTCATACCTCTCAGTTCCGAGACAAGTCTGGTGGCATACCGCGAAATCTTCTCTAACTTTGACTTGTGTTTAACTAGATATGGACTCCAGGCCGGAGTTGCATATTCCAGGATTGGTCTGACATAAGTGGTATACAGGGTCCAGAACGATTCCATACACAAGTTTCTAAAGACAGTTCCTATGTTGGCCAACCTTGCATATGCCGCTGATGATATCCTTTTGATGTGGGCCGCTGGAGACAGGTTCAGTGTGATATCAACCCCCAGATCTTTCTCTCTATTTGATTCTTGCAGGATTTCACCTCCCAGATGTTACCTTGTGTTCAGCCTTCTGCTCCCTTCGCCTAATTTCATTACTTTACACTTTCCTGAGTTGAACTTTAGCAGCAATTGTCTAGAGCATTTCTCCAGTTTGTCCAGGTCCTCCTGTAGTCTCTGTCTATCTTCATCTGTCTTGTGTACTGACCTAGTTACTCACCTAGTTGTGTTTTCCGGGGTTGAGCTCTGGCTCTTTGGTCCCGCTTCCCAACTGTCAATCAACTGGTGTACAGATTCCTGAGCCTATTGGGCTCTATTATATCTATATTTGAAACTGTGTATGGAGTCTGCCTCCGCCACAACACTACTTAACGCATTCCATTTGTTAACTACCCTGACACTGAAAAAAATGTTTCTAACGTCTCTGCGGCTCATCTGGGTACTAAGTTTCCACCTGAGTCCCCTTGTTCGTGTTCCACCCGCGCTGAAGAGTTTGTCTTTGTTCACCCTGTCAATTCCCCTGAAATTTTTTTAGTTGGTTATCATGTCTCCCCTTACTCTTCTGTTTTCTAGGGTTGTGAGGTTAAGCTCCTTTAGCCTTTCCTCGTAACTCATTCCTCTTAGTTCCGGGACCAGTCTGGTACCATACCTCTGAATCTTCTCTAACATCGTCTTGTGTTTAACTAGGTATGGACTCCAGACTGGAGCTGCATACTCCAGGATTGGTCTTACATAACTGGTATACAGGGTCCTGAACGATTCCTTACACAAGTTACTAATGACAGTTCTTATATTGGCCAGTCTAGCATATGCCGCTGATGATATCCTTTTGATGTGGGCCTCTGGGGACAGGTTCGGTGTGATATCGACCCCCCCGATCTTTCTCTCTATTTGACTCTTGCAGGATTTCACCTCCCAGATAGTACCTTGTGTTCAGCCTTCTGCTCCCTTCGCCTAATTTCATTACTTTACACTTTCCTGAGTTGAACTTCAGCAGCCATTTTCTAGAAAAAATCTGTGTATTTTTTCAGATCGAGCATGGCTGGTTCATCTTCTCTCATTCTTGTTAGTTCCTTGATGTGCTGGCTTAGAAAATGTCTTGTTGCCATGTCCAGTAGCTTAGCTCTCCACGTTTCTGGTCCCCTTGTTCATGTTACACCCGTGTTAAACAGTTTATTTTTTCTACCTTGTCAATTCCTCAGAGAATTTTGTAGTTGTGACCATGTCTCCGTCTTTCTCTTCTGTCGTGTGTGTGTATGTGGGTTTATTTGAGTGCATGAGAGGCATGTTTGTAGTATACGGTCAGAAAGGCGGGGTCCAGGAGCTAACACAATGCTGCAGACAAGAGCAGTAACTGTACACTCGCACTTGTTTATATAACCATCTATATTGGCCTCTCTCCCTCTCTCTGCCTCCCTTCGTTTTCTCTGCCTCCCTCCCTCTCTCTACCTCACTTCCTCTCTCTCTCTGCTTCCCTCTCTCTCTCACTCTCTCTGCCTCCCTCCCTCTCGCTGCCTTCCTCCCTCTCTCTGCCTTCCTCCTTCTCTCTCTTTGCCTCCCTCTGTTTCTCTCTCTCTGCCTCCCTTCCTCTCTCTCTCTCTTCGTCTCTTAATTTAGTCAATTTACATAAGGCCTACCGGGAGGCCTACCGGCTACCTAGGGAACGGACAGCACGCTGGACTTGTGATCCTGTGATCCT
>NC_091223.1:28347488-28397488 GCF_040958095.1 Procambarus clarkii
GAGACTTTCTATGAGTTGTTGATGTTTCCTGTGGGTTGTGGAGGCTTCCTGTTGGTTGTGGAGGCTTTCTGTGGGTTGTGGAGACTTCCTCTGATTTGTGGAGGCTTCCTGTGGGTTGTCGAGGCTTTCTGTGGGTTGTGGAGGCTTCCTGTGGTTGTGGAGGCTTCCTATGAGTTATTGAGGATTACTGTGGGTTGTGGAGGCTTCCTGTGAGTTGTTGGGGCTTCCTGTTTGTTGTGGAGGCTTCCTGTGGGTTGTGGAGGCTTCCTGTGAGTTGTTGGGGCTTCCTGTTTGTTGTGGAGGCTTCCTGTGGGTTGTGGAGACTTCCTGTGAGTTGTGGAGGCTTCCTGTGGGTTGTGGAGGCTTCCTGTTTGTTCTGGAGGCTTCCTGTGGGTTGTGGAGACTTCCTGTGAGTTGTGGAGGCTTCCTGTGGGTAAATAGGCTTCCTGTGGATTGTGAAGGCTTTCTGTGAGTTGTTGAGGCTTCCTGTGGGTTGTGGAAGTTTCCTGTGGGTTGTGGAGGTTTCCTGTGGGTTGTGGAGGTTCCTATTGAATATGGAGGTTTTCTTTGAGTTATGCTTCTTTCATTTGCATTGACAAGGTGCCATATGGATAGTACAAGTTTATAACGAGTTGTGGAAGTTTCCTGTCCATAATGAAGAGATTCTTTTAGATGAAGAGATTTCCTGAGCAATGTTGTGTTTTCCGAAAGTTTTGAAACAATTCCTGTGAGTTGTGAAAGATCCTTGTGGATCACGGAATTTCCCTGAGAGGTGTGTGTGGAGAAGTTTTGTTGTGAAGAGGGAGGTGTGTACTGAAGTTGTGAAAGCTCCTAAAAGTAGTGGAGATTTCAGGAGGTGGAGGAGGAGTGGAGTAGAGTAGATTGGAGATTTGGAGATTTGTTAGTTGTGGAAGTTTCCTGGAGGTTACAGAAGTTGTGAAGTTTTCCAATGGATTGTGGAGGTTTCCTACTAGTTGTGGATGATTTCTGTGGTTTGTTGAGGATTCGCATGGGAGCTGAAGAATTCCTTTGGGATGTGGAGGTTTCCTATGAATTGCAGAGGGTTTCACATAGATTTGGGAACTTTCCAGTCAATTATAGAGATTGCGGAAGGTTCCTGCGAAATTCAAGGGTTCTGAATTTCTGTGAGTTGACTGTTTCTTCCTAAGATTATTGAAATGTTTCCTGAGCGCAGTAAATTTTTGTTGTTTATTATGGTATTATCCTCTGAGTTGTGTAGAATTTCTTTGTGTTGTGTAGAATTTTCCTGCTGGTTATGGAGGTTTCCTGCTGGTTATGGAGGTTCCCTGCTGGTTATGAAGGCTTCCTGCTGGTTATGGAGGTTTCCTGCTGGTTATGGAGGTTTCCTGCTGGTTATGGAGGTTCCCTGCTGGTTATGAAGGCTTCCTGCTGGTTATGAAGGTTTCCTGCTGGTTATGGAGGTTTCCTGCTGGTTATGGTGGTTTCCTGCTGGTTGTGGAGGTTTCCTGCTGGTTGTGGAGGTTTCCTGCTGGTTATGGAGGTTTCCTGCTGGTTATGGAGGTTTCCTGCTGGTTATGGAGGTTCCCTGCTGGTTGTGGAGGTTTCCTGTTGGTTATGGAGGTTTCCTGCTGGTTATGAAGGTTTCCTGCTGGTTATGGAAGTTTCCTGCGGTTATGGAGGTTTCCTGCGGTTATGGAGGTTTCCTGATGATTATGGAGAAAAAACAGTGAAAGAACCGGTAATGAAACTTAGAACAGGCGAGGACAGGACAGATATACAGAGAATGACAAAGAGGTGTGTGAAGTACTCAACAAGATGTTCCAGGAGGACTTCACAATAGAACAAGGTGAGGTCACTGCACTAGAAGTGGGGGCAGTAAACCAGGCGGCCTTGGAAGGGTTCGAAATTACGAGAGATGAGGTCAAGAGAGAACTGTTGGATCTGGATGTGAAAACAGCTATTGGTCCAGACGGGATCACACCATGGATATTGAAAGAGTGTGCAGAGTCACTTTGCTTGCCACTCTCCATAGTGTATAGTAGGTGTACTCACCTATTTGTGCTTGCTGGATCGAGCATTGACTCTTGGATCCCGCCTTTCCAGCCATCGGTTGTTTTACAGCAATGACTCCTGTCCCATTTCCCTATCATTCCTTATTTAAAAAATATGAATAGAGTTTCCTTCCACAACCTGTTCCCCAAGTGCATTCCATTTTTCCACTACTCTCACGCTAAAATAAAACTTCCTAACATCTCTGTGACTCATCTGAGTTTCCAGTTTGCACCCATGTCCCCTCGTTCTGTTATTATTACGTGTGAACATTTCATCTATTTCCACTTTGTCAGTTCCCCTGAGTATTTTATATGGCCCTATCATATCTCCTCTCTCCCTTCTTTTCTCTAGTGTCGTAAGGTTCAGTTCCTTCAGACGCTCTTCATATCCCATCCCTCGTAACTCTGGGACAAGCCTCCTCGCAAACCTCTGAACCTTCTTCAGTTTCCTTATGTGTTTCTTCAGGTGGGGGATCCATGATGGTGCGGCATACTTAAAGACTGGTCTCACGTAGGCAGTGCAAAGCACCCTAAAAGCCTCCTCACTTAGGTTTCTGAATGAAGTTCAAATTTTCGCCAGTGTAGAGTACGCTCCTGTCGTTATCCTATTTATATGTGCCTGGCCTCAGGAGTTAGATTAGGTGTCACATCCATTCCCAGGTCTCTTTCTCGAAACGTTACAGGTAGGCTGTTCCCCTTCATTGTGTACTGTCCCTTTGGTCGCCTATCGCCTGATCTCATTTCCATAACTTTACATTTACTGGTGTTGAACTCCAGTAGCCATTTCCTTGACCATCTCTGCAACCTGTTTAAGTCCTCTTGGAGGATCCTACAATCCTCATCTGTCACACCTCTTCTCATTAATTTTGCATCATCCGCAAACATTGACATGTATGATTCAACTCCTGTAAACATATCATTTACGTAAATTAGAAATTGGTCCCAGCACCGATCCTTGAGGTACTCCACTCGTTACTGCTCGTTACTGTTACAGTCTGACTTCTCGCCCCTTACTATTACCCTCTGGCTCCTTCCTGTTAGGTAGTTCCTCACCCATACTAGGGCCTTTCCGCTTACTCCTGCCTGCCTCTCAAGTTTGTATAGCAGTCTCATGTGCCATACTGTATCAAAGGCCTTTTGGCAGTCAAGACATATGCAGTCTGCCCAACCTTCTCTGTCCTGCCTTATTCTTGTTACTTTGTCATAGAATTCTAAAAGGTTTGTTAGGCATGATTTCCCTGTCCAGAAACCATGTTGGTGCTTGTTTACAAACCCAATGTTCTCCAGGTGCTCAACAAGTCTTACCCTAATTATTCTTTTAAGTATTTTGCAGGGGATGCTTGTCAGTGATACAGGTCTGTAGTTAAGTGTCCCCTCCCTATCACCTTTCTTGAAAATCGGTACGACATTTGCCTCCTTCCAGCAACTGGGCAATTCTCCCGACATAAGTGACTCATTAAAAATCATTGCCAGAGGCATGCTGAGAGCCTGCTCTGTCTCTTTTAGTATCCACGATGATACATTGTCTGGTCCAACCGCTTTAGTTGCATCCAGTGTTGTCAACTGTTTCATTACCTCCTCTGCTGTCACCTCTATATCTGATAGTCTTTCATCTAGGGGTAATCTCTTTTAACAATAGGAGCCACTCAGGCTCGGTCGTGAAGACTCCATGGAAACGTGCATTCAGTACCTTGCAGATTTCCTTGTCGCTTTCTGTATATGCCCCTTCTGTTTTCCTCAGTCTTGTCACTTGGTCATTTTCCGACATCTTCCTTCTTATATGGCTATGTAGTAATTTATGTTGCTTTTTTGCTTTGATTGCAATATCATTCTTATAATTTCTTTCCGACACTCGTCTTATGTTAATGTATTCGTTCCTAGCTCTGTTACATCTAATCCTGTTGTCCTCTGTTCTTTGTCTTCTGTACTTCCTTCACTCTCTCCTAATTCTCACTTTTGCTACCTGACACTGTCTATTAAACCATGGGTTATTATATTCCCTCCTGCTTTTTTCCTTTACTGTTGGAATAAATCTCTCTTCAGCCTCCTTGCATTTCCATATGATTTGGTTCATCATACCTTGCACTGTTTTTCCTCTAATTTCTTCCTCCACTGCACTTCTGCCAGGTAGTCCCTAATCCTCCTGTAGTCCCCTTTTCTGTAATCAAGTCTCCTTTCCCGGACCTCTTGTCGTTTGGTCACAATTTTAAGCTCCATCGTGTAGTCAAAGACTAGGACACAATGGTCACTGGCTCCTAAAGATATTTCATGTGTGAAAATGAGGTCTAATAGGCTGGGCGTATCCCCCTCCTCTTTCCCTAGTGTCTTCCTTCATATGCTGTGTTAGGAAATTCCTGTCAATAACGTCTACCAGCTTCGCTCCCCAGGTCTCCTCCCCGCCCTGGGGATTCCTCGTTTCCCAATCTATCTCTCCGTGATTTAGGTCCCCCATGACCAGGAGCTTCTCTCTCATTCTATGCGTTATTGTTTCTGCCTACTGCAGTTCATCTATACATGCCTTGTTGCTGTTCTCATACTCCTGCCTGGGCCTTCAACGGTTTGGTGGGGGATTGTAGAGTATCAAGATTACACTCTTCTTCCCATCCACTGTCAGAGTTCCATGTATGGAGTTCGGGCTTTCATTGGTACCCGGATTTTCCAGCTCATCAAACTTCCATTTCCGCTTTATTAGGAGTGCCACTCCTCCTCCCTGTCTTGGTGTCCTTTCTTTTCTTATCACCTGGTACACCACTGGAAAGATTGCATCCAAGATTATGCCATTTATTTTAGTTTCCACTATTGCCACTATGTCTGGGTCGGCCTCACTAACTCTTTATTTTATCTCTTCTGCTTTGTTGGATACCCCATCAGCATTGGTGTACCAACCCTTGAGACTCTTCTTGGAAACTCTGGTTCCAGAGTTCCCTCTTACACCGGGGGTCTAGGGGGGTACTGGGGGAGGAGGTGTGTCTGGGGGGCCAGTGGGGGCTGTTTGGGTGTCTTGGGGGGGGGGGTGCTTGGGGAGTGCATGGGAGTGCCTGGTAGGCAAATGGGGTCTGGGCGTCTAGGAGGGTAGGAAGGGCATTATGAGTCTGAAAGTTAGGGAGGGTCTGAATGGCATAGGGGGGTTGAGAAATAGAGTGAGACTGAGAGCCAGATCGAGGGAGAGAGGTTGGGGGGGGAGAGGGATATTGAGGGCAGAGGGCTGAGAGGAGAATGGAGCATGGGTGTTGGGAGTAGAAGAGAGGGTGTATTAGTTAGGGGGGAAATCGGGAGTAGGTGGGGGCTTTGGGGTAGAAGAGGGGAAGAGGGAAATGGGGGAAGGTTTTAGGGGGTCACAAGGTGAGGGGGAGTTAAATGTGAGCTGGAGATGCATAGGAGGGGTGAGGGTTTGGTGGGGTTTGGGGGTAAGTTGAAGAGGGGTGCCGTGGAAGCTGAGATGGAGCAGATGGCATTGAAGGCAATGGGGTAGAAGGGGCAGGGAAGTAGGAGGGGGGATGGGAAGGTGGGTTTGGGGAGGGCATGGCTTTACCCACTGGGGTCGTTCACAGGTGTGATGTAGCAGGAGCAGGGGAGTTATTGGGGAAGTGCAAATGTGGAAGGGGCAGGGGGGGTTTTGGGGGCCTGAGACAGGGGGTTTTTGGGGGGCGGTTTTGGGGGACTGAGGCAAGGGGGAAAGGTATAGGAGGGCTGAGTTGGGGAGGATGTGACCTGTGAGGTTACCTGGGAGGTGACCTGGGAGGTCAGGTTACCTGAGAGGTTAGGGATACGGTGTTGTGCTTGCCATCTATCCTTGTGGGCTATTTGCTCATCTTTCGTCATACACTTTTCAATTAACACATTGTAATGGGTTTCACTTCCTCTGAGTAAATGCTTGTTCCTCATTATGTACTCCACAGCTTCCTCATTGGAGAATTGCATCAGAACAGGTCTATTCTTGGTACAATTGTAAGATCCAACCCGGCGGCTGATGTCCACCTCGTTTCTTGCCATTCCTGCTCCAATACATCTCAATATCTCATGCAATTCATATTTTTCCGTCTCTATCCTTTCTTGTCTTGTTGGTGCCCCAAATTCGAATAATCCGTGTATTATAATGGTCCTTCTCCTCAGTAATTCACTGTCATGCTGGTGTCCCCTCCCGTGGAGATTCCCCATCTCAACAGCACTCACTAACCCATCCCTAACTAATCCTCTGTCCTTAGCCATGCTGTTAATCCTTCCTAATTCATTTGTGATCCAAGCACATTCCCTCTCCCTGTCCTCTCTTCCCTTCCTAATCTCTTCCTGAATATAGAGCATAAGCTCCTGTTTCCGCCTCTCTACTGAATCAAGTATTTGCTGAAATAACTCGCTTTTTATCCCATGGATTAGATCCTCCATCCAATCGCTCTTTCTCTCTACAAATTTCCCTATTAATTTGTCTATAATTCTGTCCTCCTCTTCGTCCCTGCTGGTGATTGACCTTGAACCCCTTCCTGATCTTGTCATTTGCAGTAACAACCTAGCCAAAACAGGCGCTCCTCAATACCTTGCACAATCTGCAGCACAAACAGGCGAGAAAGTACTCCACGTGCCTCGTCAGGTGTGAGGTCCCGGCGTCCCGGCGTCCTGGCGTCCCGGCGTCGCAGCTGGTGAGGTCTCGTCCACGCTAGTCGGCTCCACAATGGCACCATGTACTCAACGCTTATTTTCAATGGTGCTGTTTCTACTGTTTTTCTTCACTTTCTTGTGGTTTGAATGAGCTTACTAGTTATTCAATCACTCATATACACTCATGTACGCATATACACTGATTAGCCCTCCCAATTCACAAGCTTCCCAGACCCTTCTGCCCACCACGGCTGTCTGACCACAACAGGTGTGTGTGTGTGTGTGTGTGTGTGTGTGTGTGTGTGTGTGTGTGTGTGTGTGTGTGTGTGTGTGTGTGTGTGTGTGTGTGTGTGTGTGTGTACTCACCTATTTGTGTGTGTGTGCGGGCGTGCGTGTGTGCGGGCATTTTTGTGAAAGTTGATAACCGATAAATATATATTTCAGTGTGTCGGGGGACAGGAAGCCAGAGTGTGTTCCTACAAGTTAGGCTTTTGTTGAGGTCCCAAGGTCAAATTACTGACCCCGACCATGATGCCACCCCACAACAAGGCGACTAATTCCTTAGCACCTACTTTCTATTAGGTGAACAATTACATTAGATGAAAGGAAATGTGCCCGACCGTTTCTGTTCCTCCCGCGAACAGAAACTGTTCCTCCCAGAATTCTGGTTAGTGCGTTGAGAACGAACCCGACTGTACTACCGAGACCCAAACTACCGATATGGTATATGATAAGAGAAAAATTTGCAGGATGCAAGAGTTCGCAGGTGAACCCTTGGGGCACAGATAGGAACTACACTCACATTCTCTGGGTCGTATACACTCGCTCTCTATCTCTTTGTCTGTCTTTATCCTTCTCTGTTTCTGTCTTTGTCTCTCTTTCTCTAATTCTCTCTCTTGTTATGCACCTCTCTTTCTCTCTATTATTCTCTATCTCAATGTTTCCTTCTCTTTCCTTGCCTAAAACCATCATGCAAAAAAAATATCTAATTCACTTGTTATGATAATACAACCTTATATGATTTTCTTTATTTATGTTGTTGATCTTGAATAAAAAATTGAAAGATCTGCTGAAGATAATTGGAAAATTAATAAAATTCTTTACATGTTCATTAAAATTCGTTAGTCCCCCAAAGCAAGACACAAGGGAGTCCAAGAGTAAGGTAAACATGGGTATTAGTGACCGTCGACTTTTATTGTTTAGACGCTGGATTCTGTTTCTCTTGTCGTGTTGACAGAGGAAGCTTTTGAAAAGTTGAAGGTTTCTTGTGGATTGTAAAGGTTTCCTACCTTTACAATCCACAAGAAAGTTTCTCGGATGTGCAAAATTTCATGCGGGTTCTTAAGGTTCCCTTGTGGCATCTTGAAAAGTTGTGGGAATCTTTCCCTTTGCATCTGACCTTAATTTTTTTTTTTAAGTTTGAAGTACATATATATATATATATATATATATATATATATATATATATATATATATATATATATATATATATATATATATATATATATATATATATATATAATTATATATATATAATTTTTTTTTTAACCTAGAAGGGGTACCACCTCTGGTGCAAGTGTAGGGACCCATAGCCTCGGAGAAGAAAATAAAGAGTACTCAGAGAAGACCTTGTGGATCCTCACTGAACACTTTGATATTTTCTTCTCCTACCACCCCTATTCTTTTGGTAAGTGTGTATATTTATCTAGCTTTATTTGAAAATGTCATTACACAAAAAAAGTTACAATATTGATTACATGCAGGGTGCAAGGCTGCTTGTCACAAGTTGTACAGATCTTCCAGCTCCTCAGATGGCGGGCAGGAACCATGGATGCAGTGAGAATTTCCTCTCTGGATTGCCACACTAAGGCGCTGAAAAAGAAAACTGGCAGCTCTAGGGTCTCTAGTTGTTTCGATTAGCTTAGACCCCAACTCCTTCAAAAAGCTAGCAGCACTTTTACCCCAGGCACCAAGTGTCTCTGAGGCAATGGGGACAAAATTGTAGTGGTGCTCAAGGTCTCTGTATTTACGTGACTTGGCTGCTTCCCGGTGATTGGCAGCTCCTCGTGCTTGTGTAGCACTGAAGTCAACATAGGTATTGGCTAAAGTTGAAACGCATGTGTAGTCCTACACCAACTGTCTACCATTCTTCCAGGGGTTCACCGTAATTCCGTCTGGGCGACCGACAGGCTCATCAGAGTTGCGGGACATTAGGTAACGGGGCTCTCTCTCTGCTGGACAACCGGCCGTGGTAAGGCTTCTCTTAATAATGTCATTGACCTCGCCGTGTCTTGCATGCCATCCTCCTGTCCTTTGGCAGAGAAGGCCATGCCGTCCGTATCTGTCGGCCTCTGCCTCGCCGCAAATACACCTGTATTCGGTGTGGATTGGGGCAGCGAGGCGGAGAGCCACGGCAATTCGGAGGGCCTGCGGTGTGAGACGGGTGCCGGTTGCTGACATTGGGGTTGCTAATAGGAAATCACCTGCATGGGGAGCTGCTACAGCTCTAAGTCGGGCAGTGTCATGTGGTGTTGTCGCAGCTTCTAGCAAAGTCGCAGCTTCTTGGTCGGCAATGGGGCGATCCCAGCTGGATTGCTTATGGGCTTCAGAAGGCGGTGGTTGGGGTGCTGGTCCTGCGAGAGAGACCCATTTGGTTGTGCAGTCTGTGAAGCTGGGATCATGTACCCCAGCCTGTTGAACTAGGTGCTCAGGTAGGATTTCCTTCACCAAGTTGTCAGACCCCACTGAAGAGGACAGGAACGCTGGTACAGCAATTTGTGTTGCTGTGCGCACGCCAAGGCCCCCGAGTCTGACAGGAAGGGAGGCCTGTTTCCACTGTAAGTCGCTGACGGAAAGATTGAGGGCTTTTTCTAGTGTTGATTTCAGCAAGCTGTCATACTCTTCTAATTTAATATTGTTGAAAGATGGCGATCATCTTAGAAAGTAGGTCAGCCTGGGGAGGGACAAGCATCTGGTGATGAGGTAAAGTGCATCATGAGCATCGATGTCTTCAATCCTCTCGTTCATCCTCTTCAGGTCAGTGATCTTACCAAGGACCCTATCGATGGCATTCCTTCCAAGAGGAGCACCTAGAAGTGTGCTGTCCTCAGGGTTGGTTGTATGAATGTCAGGCAAAACAACCTTTATTTGCTCTATTATGTGCTGGTAGATGGAGGTTATTTCGCACTTGGAAGGGTTCAGAGTGAGGCCTAGGCTTGCACCTTGCTCCTGAATTATTCTTATGTCGTCCAAGAGAGAGGCTGGGGAGCCGGCTAGAGTACCATCATCCAAAAACCAAATGTTGAGCTCACTGGACAGGTTATCGGTGACTTCCTTGATAACTAGGCAGAAAAGAAAAGGAGCAAGGGGGTCACCCTGTTGGACACCTTCTTGTGATTCAATTTCATGTTCCCCAAAAATCAGAGTTAGATTCTTGCTATAGCATGAGTTTACAAACGGGTAGAGGGAAGGAAAAAGGCGATGAACTGCACTGAGTACTGCATCCCTTCTAACCAGATTGAAAGCATTTTTGAAGTCCAGCTTTATCAGGGCTTTTTCATCCGTCATGTTGGCAATGTAGGCTCTAGCTGCATGAGCCGCTGCCTCACACCCTTGGGGAATGCCAAACCCAAGCTGTTTTGGCTTCAGCATGTCGGCTGCTGCCTGACTAACTGCTCTAGCAGCAGCCTTAGCGACGAGACGCCGGAGTGAATTGCCCACAGCTATCGGTCTGATTCCTCCATCTTTTTTCCTCAGGGCACAGAGGGTAGCGCCAAAAAAGAGAGGCCGTATGGTTTCTTGGATGTTGCCAGCTAGACATGTGTTGGCGAATCTAGTTAGTTCCACCAGGAGGCCCTGTGCAATGTCTCCCAGTGCAGGGTTGAGCATTTGTTTGATATGGTTGGGTCGTAGTCCTGTGAACCCACCTGCTGATCCTGGTGGGAAGGATAAAGCTGCTTTATGCACCATGGATTCGAGCACACACAGGGGTTCTGCTCTGGTGACACTGACTAGAGGAACACTGTCATCACGAGGAGCTCTGGGTGGGTGTTTTTCCCTCAGGGCTTGTGCTGTATGGGCATCCCTGGTGGCAACTGTGTCTTCACTGGTGATGACTCTGATCGCCCCTATTGTGTTGCCTTCTTCTATTTTCTTGCTGACTGTTGCTCTGATTTTGGATGCCTCGGTTCTGCTGTTGATACCTTTCCTACCGTGGGTGTTTTTGGCACGGGTGGGGAGGGGTGCCTGGTTGTCCTCTCTAGGAAAACTATTTATAACCATAATGACCGACGAAGCTAGTGATTTGTCTCTCCTTGCAGGGACAGCTAGGCAAATGTTTCCAAACAGGAGAAGGTTGTGCCATGCTTGGATGGTTCCGGGGGAGTCATTGACCTTTTTCAAGAGGCTGGATAGTTTGGCTGCTGCCTGGGGCCGGGCAGCTTTAGGGATGTGCTGCAAGGTTCCAACCGATGTTGCTTTGATGGCGTCTAGTAGATTCTCAGTCGAAATGAAGCTGTTGGAGGTGTTTTCCCTGACTGCTGGAGTGGGGCCTTGATTGATACCCTCTTTGGGAGGCCGCCACATACCCGGACAATCGGTTCCGTTGTGAGCATGTTTGCGCACATCTCCGTTACGCTTGAGTCTCCACACCTTGTCACACACTTGGCATGTGCCATACCTGTCGTCGACTGATGGCTCCTCTTGGCTGAGAGAAGCTGGCTGTCAGTCGTGACCTGCGACACCGGCGAGCGCTGGACGGGCGCTGGGTGGGCGCCGGGCAGGCGCTGGGCAGGCGCTGCTCGGGCGCTGGGTGGGCGCTGGGCGGGCGCTGGGTGGGCGCCGGGCGGGCGCTGGGCAGGCGCTGGGCGGGCGCTGGGGGAAGGCTGGGTGGGCGGTGGGCGGACGTAGCGTGAGGGGGTGGACACAGGGAGGTAGCGGTTGGGGTGGGGGAGGTGACTCTTGGGTTGGGTGACGGTACACACTAGCGGGTATGGGGAGGGGGGGGGGTCAGAGGGGTGACACTAACACGTTTGTATAATTTCGTGATATATCACTGCACAATATAATCTGGTTCACTGTGGACTCGATGCACTTAAAACACGATACCTGTTTCCCGGGAGCCAAGGTATCTATTTTTCAGGGATATTTTCATAAACACTTACACACTGGTCTTCCCCCTCGACTGACCGCACAACAACACCCCATCCCCACCACCCCCCACCCCCACCACCATAACCGAGGGAGCCCCTCAGGGCGCCCTTGTTGGCCCTCACTGCAGTTCAAACGATTCCACACTGCCAATCCACTTGTTTGATTGTTTTTGGTTGCGATAGTTCTCCCTGGACACTTCCCGCCACTCTCACACCTTCCCAGGATGTTCACACTGCACACTGTTGACTCTGGGTCCGGTGGGGTCAGGATGTCAGAAGATAATGGCACATGGCCGGCAGAGCCTCCTCCCAGCGTCCGTTCCCTGTGGAGCCCACAGAGTTATCGCGCCATATATATATATATATATATATATATATATATATATATATATATTATTATTAAATATGACCGAAAAAGTAAGATTAATAATTCTAACACGAATTTTCTCGATCTTTCTTACGTTTCTTTTCACTGTTGATGGTAATTCAAAAATCAATTCTCCAAAATTCATTTTTATTTCTAGTCTGACGCGACACTTGAGCGCATTTCGTAAAACTTATTACATTTTCAAAGACTTTAGTTTACTCACACACACACAACTTTAACTGAATAAAGCTTAAACATCTTCGAGTTTTTTATACCTACATTTGGGTGAGGTGACATGTTACAATAGTTTTCGATGAGGTGAAAATAAACTTTTTACACAAGACAGAACACAAAACAATGGGTATTAAAGGTAGGTAACTGCCGAAGGCCTATTTTTATTGGCCCATATTTCTTGATGCTTCTATATTGGAGCGGAGTCTTGAAGTGGGTAAAATATAGTTGTGCATTAATTGGCTGTTGATTGCTGGTGTTGACTTCTTGATGTGTAGTGCCTCGCAGACGTCAAGCCGCCTGCTATCGCTGTATCTATCGATGATTTCTGTGTTGTTTGCTAAGATTTCTCTGGTGATGGTTTGGTTGTGGGAAGAGATTATATGTTCCTTAATGGAGCCCTGTTGCTTATGCATCGTTAAACGCCTGGAAAGAGATGTTGTTGTCTTGCCTATATACTGAGTTTTTTGAGGCTTACAGTCCCCAAGAGGGCATTTGAAGGCATAGACGACGTTGGTCTCTTTTAAAGTGTTCTGCTTTGTGTATGGAGAGTTTCTCATGAGTAAGCTGGCCGTTTTTTTTGGTTTTATAGTAAATTGTCAGTTGTATCTTCTGATTTTTGTCTGTAGGGATAACGTTTCTACTAACAATATCTTTCAGGACCCTTTCCTCCGTTTTATGAGCTGTGGAAAAGAAGTTCCTGTAAAATAGTCTAATAGGGGGTATAGGTGTTGTGTTAGTTGTCTCTTCAGAGGTTGCATGGCGTTTCACTTTCCTTCTTATGATGTCTTCCACGAAACCATTGGAGAAGCCGTTCTTGACTAGGACCTGCCTTACCCTACAGAGTTCTTCGTCGACTTGCTTCCATTCTGAGCTGTGGCTGAGAGCACGGTCGACATAAGCGTTAACAACACTCCTCTTGTACCTGTCTGGGCAGTCACTGTTGGCATTGAGGCACATTCCTATGTTTGTTTCCTTAGTGTAGACTGCAGTGTGGAAACCTCCGCTCCTTTCCATGACTGTTACATCTAGAAAGGGCAGCTTCCCATCCTTCTCCATCTCGTAAGTGAAACGCAACATAGAATTCTGCTCAAATGCCTCCTTCAGCTCCTGCAGATGTCTGACATCAGGTACCTGTGTAAAAATGTCGTCAACATACCTGCAGTATATGGCCGATTTCAAGTTCGTGCAGACATGCTGAAGTCAAAACAGCTTGGGTTTGGCATTTCCCAAGGGTGTGAGGCAGCGGCTCATGCAGCTAGAGCCTACATTGCCAACATGACGGATGATAAAGCCCTGATAAAACTGGACTTTAAAAATGCTTTCAATCTGGTTAGAAGGGATGCAGTAATCAGTGCGGTTCATCCCATTTTTCCTTCCCTCTACCCCTTTGTAAATTCATGTTACAGCAAGAATCTCTCTTTGCTTTTCGGGGAACATGAAATTGAGCCACAAGAAGGTGTCCAACAGGGTGACCCCTTGATCCTTTTCTTTTCTGCCTAGCCATCAAGGAAGTCGCCGATAACCTGTCCAGTGAGCTCAACATTTGGTTTTTGAACGATGGTACTCTAGCCGGCTCCCCAGCCTCACTTTCGGACGACATAAGAATAATTCAGGAGCAAGGAGCAAGCCTAGGCCTCACCCTGAACCCTTCCAAGTGCGAAATAACCGCCACCAACCAGCACATAATTGAGCAAATAAAGGTTGTTTTGCCTTATATTCACGTAACCAACCCTGAGGACAGCACACTTCTAGGTGCTCCTCTTGGAGGGAACGCCATCAACGAGGTCCTTGGTAAGAAGATCACTGACCTGAAGAGGATGGACGAGAGGATTGAAGACATCGATGCTCATGATGCACTTTACCTCATCACCAGATACTTGGCCCTCCCCAGGCTGACCTACTTTCTAAGATGTTTGCCATCTTTCAATAATATTAAATTAGAGCAGTACGACAGCTTCCTGAAATCAATGCTAGAAAAAGCCCTCAACTTTTGTCTCAGCGACTCACAGTGGAAACAGGCCTCCCTTCCTGTCAGACTCGGGGCCCTTGGCGTGCGCACAGCAACACAAATTGCGGTACCAGCGTTTCTGTCCTCTTCAGCGGCGTCTGACAACTTGGTGAAGGAAATTGTTTCTGAGCACCTAGTTCAAGGGGCAGGGATACATGATCCCAGCTTTGCAGACTCCACTACCAAATGGGTCTCTCTCACAGGACCAGCACCCCAACCACTGCTTTCTGAAGCCCATAAGTAATCCAGCTGCTATCGCCCCATTGCCGACCAAGTAGCTATGACATTACTAGAAGCTGCGACAACACCACATGATACTGCCCAACTTAAAGCTGTAGCAGCTTCCCATGCAGGGGACTTCCTGTTAGCAACCCCAATGTCAGCAACTTGCACTCGTCTCACACTGCAGGCCCTCCGAATTGCTTTGGCTCTCCGCCTCGCTGCCCCAATCCACACTGAATACAGGTGTATTTGCAGCGAGGCAGTGGCCGACAGGTACGGACGGCATGGCCTTCTCTGCCAAAGGACAGGAAGATGGCATGCAAGATACGGCGAGGTTAACGACATTATCAAGAGAAGCCTTACCATGGCCGGTTGTCCAGCAGAGAGAGAGCCCTGTTACCTAATGCCCTGCAATGGCAGATGAGCCTATCGGTCACCCAGACAGGATCACGGTGAACCCCTGGAAGAATGGTAGACAGTTGGTGTGGGACTACACTTGCGTTGCATCCTTAGCCAACACCTATGTTAACTTCAGTGCTGCACAGACAGGAGGTGCTGCCAATCATCGGGAAGCAGCCAAGTCACGTAAATATGGAGACCTTGATCACCACATCAATTTTGTCCCCATTGCCTCTAAGACACTTGGTGCCTGGGGTAAAAGTTGTGCCAATTTTTTGAAGGAACTGGGATCCAAGCTAAGTGAAACTACTAGAGACCCTAGAGCTGCCAGTTTTCTCTTTCAGCACCTTAGTGTGGCGATCCAGAGAGGAAATGCACACTGCATCCATGGTTCTTACCCGCCATCTGAGGAGCTGGAGGAGCTGTACAACTTGTGACAAGTAGGCTTGTACCTTGCATGTAACCAATGTTGTAACCCTTTTTGTGTAATGAAATTTTAAGTAAAGTTAGATATTTATACACACACATACTAAAAGAATAGGGGTGGTAGGGGAAGAAAATATCAGTGTTCAGTGAGGATCCACAAGGTCTTCTCTGAGTAGCCATTATTTTCTTCTCCGAGGCTATGGGTCCCTACACTGGTGGTATCCCTTTTATATATATATATATATATATATATATATATATATATATATATATATATATATATATATATATATATATATATATATATATATATATATATATATATATATATATATATGCGAACAAGCCTGAATGGTCCCCAGGACAATATGCAACTGAAAACTCACACCCCAGAAGTGACTCGAACCCATACTCCCAGGAGCAACGCAACTGGTATGTACAAGACGCCTTAATCCACTTGACCATCACGACCGGACATATTTTCTTGTTCGCATTTGTGTTCCTCACGTGTGCCCCAAAGAATGAGGTGATTTGGTAAAATGCTATGCCCAAGATTACTATCCGAGTGCCGGCGGTGGGGTGGTTCAAATAGCCTCGGCTATCACCTCATTATGTCCGGTCGTGATGGTCAAGTGGATTAAGGCGTCTTGTACATACCAGTTGCGTTGCTCCTGGGAGTATGGGTTCGTGTCACTTCTGGGGTGTGAGTTTTCAGTTATATATATATATATATATATATATATATATATATATATATATATATATATATATATATATATATATATATATATATATATAATATATATATGTCGTACCTAGTAGCCAGAACGTACTTCTCAGCCAACTATGCAAGGCCCGATTTGCCTAATAAGCCAAGTTTTCCTGAATTAATATATTTTCTCTAATTTTTTTCTTATGAAATGATAAAACTACCCATTTTATTATGTATGAGGTCAATTTTTTTTTATTGGAGTTAAAATTAACGTAGATATATGACCGAATTTAACCAACCCTACCTAACCTAACCTAACCTATCTTTGTAGGTTAGGTTAGGTTAGGTAGCCAAAAAAGTTAGGTTAGGTTAGGTTAGGTAGGTTAGGTAGTCGAAAAACAATTAATTCATGAAAACTTGCCTTATTAGGCAAATCGGGCCCTGCATAGTAGGCTGAAAAGTGCGTTCTGGCTACTAGGTACGACATATATATATATATATATATATATATATATATATATATATATGTCGTACCTAATAGCCAGAACGCACTTCTCAGCCTACTATTCAAGGCCCGATTTGCCTAATAAGCCAAGTTTTCATGAATTAATGTTTTTTCGTCTACCTAACCTACCTAACCTAACCTAACCTAGCTTTTTTTGGCTACCTAACCTAACCTTACCTATAAATATAGGTTAGGTTAGGTTAGGTAGGGTTGGTTAGGTTCGGTCATATATCTACGTTAATTTTAACTCCAATAACATAAAATTGACCTCATACACAGAGAAAAGGGTTGCTTTATCATTTCATAAGAAAAAAAATATAGTAAATATATTACTTCAGGAAAACTTGGCTTATTAGGCAAATCGGGCCTTGAATAGTAGGCTGAGAAGTGAGTTCTGGCTACTAGGTACGACATATATATATATATATATATATATATATGTATATATATATATATATATATATATATATATATATATATATATATATATATATATATATATATATATATATATATATATATATATATATATAAATGGAAATGTTCGTTTGTTCAAAATCGCTAATCTCTGAAAGTTCTGTACCGATTGCCTTGAAATTTTCACACAACGTTCCATGCGCATCCAACCGGGTTTATATATACATACTATATAGATGTCACGTCGGCGACGGGAAAAAACATGCTTTTTTGAAAAGCTATGTTTTTCCTGGGTTTTTAATTTGAGAGAGATCTTCGAAACCTCTTTACCGATTGCTTTGAAATTTTGACACAACATTGCATTCAAACAGACGAGATCTTTCATATACGTACTATATACATGCTTCGCCTGTGACAGGAGAAAACATGCTTTTTTGAAAAACCGCACCATCTGTTGGACTTAGGAGCACCACACGATGTAATCTCTTAATGTTCTTCACTGATTGCTTTGAAATTTTGACCCAACGTTCCAATAGAATATGTGCGTGTTTTTATATACCTTCTATTTAGATGCCATTCCTGTGACAGGTAAAAACATTGGTGTTTTGAAAAACAGCGCCATCTGTTGCACGTAGGAGCAACACACGATACACAAAATATGTTGCGATTCCATTTCAATGTTTCCGATTGCATTGATAAATTCAACATTCATAGATTTTGATTTATTTTCATTTTGATTTATTTATTTTGTGTGACGTTGCATTGGAATTGAGCTGTGTTGTTTACCATACCGTTCATTTCGTGTATATAGCTTATTTGTTTCTTCTTTCATTGTTTTTCATTTCGTTTTTTTAACTGTTCTTCTTATTTGTTAGTGCAATTGGTGGTGAAATTGGGCTCTGTCGATTGATCTGCACTTGAATTGAAATATTTCGTTAGTATTTTTTGTTTTTGTTTTGAAAACAGGAAAATAAATAACACGTTTATTTCATAGCTGCAAATGTGCAACAAACAGCTATGAATCCACCGGCTACAACGTTAAATGCTTTCTTCACGATTTGTGAAAATGACGCGTTTGCAAAAACACTGCTGTATTGGGAAGTGCCTACGTATTACACATGGAAAGCCAGTAGAAAATCATTTAAACGACGTAAATGAGGATAGCGAGTCGACGGACAACCTGGCATACTGTACACCGTGCATCCCAATCAAGATGAATGCTTCTTTCTTCACATGCTGTTGGTAAATATGCCCGGTCTAACGTCTTTTCAGCCATTGAGATTTGTCAACCGCGTAACACATGCCACTTTCCGTAGTGCATGTCAAGCTCTGAATTTATTGAAGAACGACCGAGACTGGGATGTATGCATTAATGACACGTCCAACACGTCACATCCAAATCAAATTCGTGCATTGTTTGCAATCATATTGACCACCGGCTCTCCTTCATCTCCAACAGAGTTATGGGAGGAATATAAATCGTACATGGCTGAAGATATTATCCGTCGAATACACAAGGAAAATTCAAATATGAACATGGATTTCACAGCAGAAATCTACAACGAAGCGTTGATGATAATTGAAGATTTGAGCTAAGAAATCGCGAACAAAGTTCTAAATCAATTGGAAATGCCATCACCAAATCGATCTGCTGCTGCTTCGTTCGATGTAGAATTGTGTCGTGAACAAAATTACAACATCTGTGATCTGTTATCATATGTGCAATCAAATATTCCTATGCTAACGCCTGAGCGAAAAGACATTTACCATCAAATAATTTAAACTGTCAATAACGGGTTTGGAAAAATCTTCTTAGATGCGCAAGGAGGAATTGTAAAACCTTCCTAATTAGATTGATTCTGGCAGCATTTCGATCCCAAAATGGCATAGCCTTAGCTCTTGCATCGTACAGAATAACTGTGACATTGCTACCACGTGGAAGAACTGCTACTTTGGCTTTGAAGCTGCCATTGAACATACAATTCATTGAAACCCCCACGAGCAACATTTCCAAAGCATCCGGCACGGGAAAAGTATTGCAGAAATGAAAACTTATTGTTTGGGATGAATGCACAATGGCCTACAATAAATTGCTCGAGACTCTTATACGATCATTACAAGATTTGCATGGAAACATCAGACCATTTGGGAATGCATTAATATTGCTTGCAGGAGATTTCAGGTAAACATTACCTGTAATTCCTCGATCGACACCACCGGACGAAATAAATGCTCTCCTGAAATACTCTTCTTTGTGGCGCTATGTAAAGACGTTAAAATTAACTACAAATTTGCGTGTCTAGCTGTAAAATGATCCATCAGCTGAGATATTCTCACATCAATTTCTGGAAATTGGGAACGGAAACGTGCTGGTTGATCTGACCTCATGACGAATTTAATTGCCTCATAACTTCTACAATTTAGTGACGTCAAAAGAAGAATAGGCTGAAAAAGTATATCCCAATATTCAAATCAATTATAAGAATCACGATTGGCTGAATGAACGAGCAGTTCTTGCAGCCAAGAACAAAGACGTCTTCGAACTTAACAATATTATTCAGTCTAACATTTAAGTGAGGCAGACACATACAAGTCCATCGACACTGTTGAAGAAGCAGATAAAGCGGTTAATTTTCCAACAGAATTTTTGAATTCACTCAATCTGCCAGCGATACCATCACACGTACGACAATTGAAAATCTGCGTGCCAATTATCATGTAGCAAAATATCAACCAGCCAATACTTTGCAACGGCATGTGCCTTGCAGTAAAATTAATCAGCAACGTCGTAATAGCAACAATCTTGACAGTACTTTTCAATGGTGAAGATGTCTTCATTCCTCGCATTACTAGGATTCCAACCGAAATGCCATTTCAATTTAAGAGATTGTAATTTCCAATTCGATTGGTGTTTGCAATCACCATCAACAAATCTCAGGGCCAATCTTTAGAACTGTGCAGTTTATATGTAGTCACGGATTGCTTCTCAAATGGACAATTATATGTTGCGTGTTCTGGAGTCGGCAAACCAGACAATCTCCACAAACAATGGAACAGGAAAAAATATTGTATACCCACAATCATCGTGAAATTAAACATATTAGAAACGTGCGCTTTCTCTTTTCTTTCCATTTCATTTAACAAGACTGAGCCACAGCAACGCGTGGCGGGTACAGCTAGTCTATATATATAAAAATGTAAATGTTCGTTTGTTCAAAATTGCTAATCTCCGAAAGTTCTTCACCGATTGCTTTGAAATTTTCACACAACGTTCCATTCGCATCAGAGCGGCTTTTTATATACATATTATATTGATGTCACGTCTGTGACGGAAAAAAACATGCTTTTTTGAAAAACTGCGTTTTCAATGTGTTTTTCATGTGAGAGAAATATTCGAAACCTCTTTACCAATTGCTTTGAAATTTTGACACAACGTTACATATGAATAGGCGCATGTTTTTATATACTTACTGTATACATGCCTCACCTGTGACGGGAAAAAACATGCTTTTTTTGATAAACAGTGCCATCTGTTGGACGTAAGAGCAACACACGCTGTTATCTCCCAAAGTTCTTCACTGATTGTTTTGAAATTCTGACACAACGTTTCATTTGAATTTGCGCGAGTTTTTATATGCCTACTATATAGATGCCACACCTGTGATAGGTAAAAACATAATTTAAAAAAAACCCAGAGCCATCTGTTGAAGCTAATAGCAACACACACGCGCTATACTAAATATGTTATGATTTTCACTTCAATGTTCGCAATTGCATTATTAAATTGAATTTTCATAGATTTCGATTTATTTTAAATTTGATTTAATTATTTGGTGTGACATTGTGTTGGAATTGATCTGTGTTGTTTACCACACTGTTCATTTCGTAAGTATAAGTATAGGTGCCAAACTTGTATAAGGTAAAAACATTCTTCTTTTTTAAGAAACAGCGCCATCTGTTGCACGTAAGAGCCATACACACTATAATAAATATGTTACGATTCCGTTTCAATCTTTCCGATTGCATTGACAAATTAAATTTTCATATATTTCGATTTATTTTCATTTTGATTTAATTATTTTGTGTGATATTGTGATGTAATTTAGCTGTGCTGTTTACCATAGCGTTCATTTCGTGAGTATAAGTATAGATGAAACACACCAGTGACAGTAAAAACATGAGTTGCTCCTGAGCTACCGTGCAGTGAGGACGTGTCGCCTGCTGCTCCGGTGGTTTGAGTCGGTTCTCACTACGTGAAGAGAGCCATGGGGAAGGCTCAGCGCAAGAGGGAATGGAAGCAGCTTTCGGACGAGGAAGGACGGGGGACCGATGTGCCGCAGGCCCCAAAGAAAACTGCTATCGAGGCTTTACCACTTGCTTCTACCAGCAAGTCAGCGGACGTAATGGACCTAGAGAGGACAGCGTCAGTCACACACCAGCCAGTGTCAATGCTTCTCTGTCCGCAACGCTGCCGCGGGACGGCAGTATGAGTCAGGAGAGGACACTGCCGGTTTCACGCCAGCCAGTGTCAGCCATTGTTCCTCTCTCCACAGCCCAGCCGCAGGACAGCAGTATGGGACAGGGGAGGACACCACCAGTCTCACACCAGACATCGCCAGCCTCTGCACTTCTTCCAAAATTCAAGATCATGCAGACCGACCACTTTCCTACAGCATATGGAGTAGTAACGGCGATGGAAAAAGAACAACCAGAGCTCAAACTTTCCATTACAGTCAACCTGAAGGGAGAAATAATAATGACACCTCAAGACCAACAGACTGCACATTACTTAGAGAAGGTAAGAGTCCTGCAGGGGAAACCTGTGTGCTTGGTAAAGCTGGACCCTTCAGAAAGACGCACACGAGTCGTGCTTTTGGGATACCCAATCGACTTTCCCCTGGATCCAGTGCTAGAACACAAGCAAGTCCTGAATGCGGAACGTTGCCACACAAAAGTAGACAAGGCAGCGACGTGTCAGGTTCTGGTGACCGTCATGGGACATGTGCCAGAAACTTTCGGTCTTGGACATTGGGGGACATACCGACAGAGGCCATACGTCCCGGAACCCCTACGCTGCTTCAGGTGTCAGAAATACGGCCACCATCAGTCACGCTGCACAGGACAGGAGAGGTGCGGAGTGTGCAGCCTGAGACATCCCACCAAAGACTGTATTGCCAAGCACAAGGCAAACCAGACCACTACAGCCAAATGTCCAAATTGTGGAGGCAAACATCATGCCTGGAGCACAACCTGCTCTGCACGGAAACAAAAAGTGCAGACAGCTCAGGCCAGGATCAACACCCTGCCCAGCAATACATCCACCAACACCAACGTCTGGAACACTCGTGCACAGCCACAACAGCCACCCGCTCTCACGGAGCAAAATTTCCCGAATCTGTCAATTCCGAATCAGACATTACACGAAAGTGTTGCAGAAGTCCAGCAAATGCAAAAGGGCAGAAAACACTTACTTTCGGAATCTACTCACCAGCTATACAGTTTTACCGAGGTCCAGCTGAAAACCATCGTGAAGATCATGGCAGAGACCATTATCAATTGCCTACAGATGACGCAGAACGCCTCACAACAACAGACTCAAGACATTACTTGTGTGATAATGGACAAGATCGTGCAGCAGACCACAGTTACACGAGACATAGACAGTCTCCGACAGGATGGAGCACGAGAGGACAAACGACGCAACTTGGACATACTGACTACCAACAACAGTCGGCTAGTCAAGACACCGGAACATCAACATTCACAAACGCAACTGCAAGACGCAGTGACCACCCACGATCAACAGAATCTTCCAACACAGGAGACAGACAACAACAGCCAATGCAGTCTGATCTGCAGCAACGCCAACAAAGACGTATTGAACAGCAGGGATGCGCAGGTTCCGCCAACACACGAAACGGCCGCGAGCAATCAATGCAGTCCGACTTGCAGCAATACCAACAACAAAGTGATGGACCACAGTTCTGCACAGATTCCAACAATGCCGGGGTTGACCACGGGCAATCAATGCAGTCCGACCTGCAGCACTTCCAACAACATAGCGATGGACCACAGTTATGCACAGATTCCAACAACGTCGGGGATGACCACGAACTGTCAATGCAGTCCGATTTGCAGCGACACGACTTGCGAGGCGGAGAATATAGAGGTCGATTCCGAGGAGGAGTTCTAGTAGAACAAGCAACACCATCCGAACCCGTCGTCTGGCCATTACGAATTCTGCAGTGGAACATACAAGGTCTTGGAAATAAAAAACACACACTTCAGGAGGCTGCAATCAGCACGGAAGCAGATATAATCGTTTTGGAAGAAACTCTTTTCCCGGCCACGAAATCCTTCAGATTAGCTGGATATCAGCACTATGTTCTACCGTATGTGCAGGGGAGACTAAGAGGATTAATGACCCTAGTCAGAAACACCATACCCAGCAAGAAAATAGACTCAGTTTCATGTGGGGATGGAGTAGAGGTATTAGCAGTTACAGTGAATATGGCTAATTTTGAGCTCCTCATATACAACGTCTACAAGCCCCCTAGACGTAAACTAGAAGCAGAGGCAGTGCTTGCCTTGGCCACGCAGGAAAATTTAATTATTGCTGGAGATTTTAATGCTCATCATCCAGAGTTAGGTGCAACTGGGCCAGCCAATGCAGATGGGCGCCATTTAGCTGCAGCTCTGCGAGAAGTACCTGAAATTACACTTCTCAACACTGGGGAACCCACTCACATTCTAGGAGGTTCCCTTGATCTTACGTTCATCTCAACAGCACTCCGGCAACAGGCGAAGTGGGAAGTGGACCCGGTGATCACCAGTGACCACAATGCTACTGTCACGACACTCAACCTGGCACGACCTCCTACACCACCTGCGCAGCCTCGGTGGAATTTAGGAAAGGCCAATTGGAATGTATACCAAGAAGAACTTGAAAAATGGTATGCAACGTACACGCCACCTGAGGATTTGAACATTCACGAGACCAATCTGCAGGAAGCCGTTGCAGCTGCTGCGAACAAAGCTATTCCAATCATTATCACAGGTAACACGAAACGAAAGAACTATTGGTTCTATAGTAATGACGTTAAAGAACAGAACCACAGAGTCAATATCTTCAGAAAACATCTAAAGAGAAACCCCACACCAGAAGGTAGAACTCTGCTACGAGCGGTGATATCTGAAGCAAGGCGAGTTTCTAGAGAAGTAAAGGAGGCAAGATGGTTTGAGTGGTGTCAAACTCTAACTGAACATAGTAGTCTTGGCAAGATATGGGGTCAGATTAAAAGTATATCAGGTCGACCAGCCCGGCCACAGGCATGTATTCAACCATTGCAGGAGGCTGAGAGACTTGCTCTCCAATTTGCAGAAAGAACAGCTTCATATCAGCTTCCTGCAATGGTCCGAAGGCAGCAAGAACACTTAAAACAAGAGAGGATGACAGTCATTCATGAGGGCATAGCTGTAAATGACGAATGTGACTGTCCCTTCACCGAACAGGAACTAAGCAGAGCCAAAAAAGGTGGTAAGGACACTGCACCATGTGCTGATAACATTACATACTCAATGATCGCACATGCAGGTCCTGCTGGAGACCGAGGGGTATTGGACGTCATCAATGCGTCTTGGCAGCAAGGCAAACTACCGCCCTCTTGGAAGAAGGCAGACATCATCCCGATTCCTAAGCCGAATGAACCTGGCAATTACAGACCCATTTCATTAACATCATGCGTTAGTAAAACTGCAGAACTGATGGTCTTAAATAGGCTACTGTGGAAGACTGGAGACCTTCATAAACACATCTTTGGCTTCACTAGAGGAGTAGGTACTGCAAACTGCATAGCAACATTACTAGGAACAGTTAACTCAGGTCCAGCTATAGTGGTCTTCCTTGATCTGGAAAAAGCGTTTGAACTTGCAAGCCCGCCAGCAATACTACACACCTTAGTTAAAAAAGGTGTGAGGGGGAAAATGCTAGCATGGATTCAAGATTACCTAAGTCACAGGTATGCCAGAGTAAAGTTGCAAGGACAAGTGTCGGACTACCACTTGCACGAGAATGGGACTCCACAAGGAGGGGTCCTCAGTCCTAGTCTTTTTAACTTTCTTATGGAAAACCTTGTTACCATGTCCTTTACAGAAGGGGTTACATTGCTAAGCTATGCTGATGATCTAGCATTAGTCATTACGGGTCCTTCACTTCTCAATAAAGCTCAAGGTGCTTTAGATCAAGTGGCATCTGAATGCAGTGTTTTAGGGCTAAAAATATCTGCACAGAAGTCTAAGGCGATGAGACTAGTTGGCAAGGCTCCAGACAGGCACCTACGCATTCAGGACATTAACCTTCAGTGGGTTACACAATATCGATATCTCGGAGTGTGGATTGATTTTAAAATGACATTCCATAAGCAAATTCAATATCTAAAGGAGACAGCAAAGTCACAAATAAATATAATGAGAGCAATCACAGGGCCCCGTCTAGGAGCGGGACACAGAGTGTTGAGAATGTTTTACATACACGCCGTTCGTTCCCTGGTTTATTATGCAGCGCCTGCCTTACTCACTCTTTCTCCTGGTCAGTGGGCAAACGTTGAGGTTCTTCAAAATGATGCATTGCGGGTCATAACAGGTGCTCCCAGATGGACTAAAATCCTGAACCTCAGACTAGAGACAAAGCTAACGTCGATTGAAATAAGGGTAAAGGGGATTGCTGCGTGCATGCTGACCAAGATATTGACTAGACCTAGAATCAGTTCACTTAAAGATATGATCACTGGAGCACTAACTCTGGACAGAAGAGCCTCCAATGGCAACAGGTGGACCCATTGTGCGATAAACGCCATCGATACATTCGATATGGCAAATACAGTCACTGAGAGGGATGTCGACGACATACATGCAGACTTTGTTATGCAAGCCCCTTGGGAATCTCTGCCTGCAGACTTTCAGATTATGGCTCTTGACGGGAAGAAGAACCAGACACATCCTCATCTGCTCCGTCACTTTGCACAGATGCATATAGAAGCACACATGGCATCCGACAGCTTCACTTACTTCACGGATGGGTCAGTAGACCAGCAGGGACAAGAAACCGGAGCTGCAGTTAAAGCAGGAAACTCTGTATATAGTTGGAGGCTCTCAAATGGGTGTTCAACTTTACAGACTGAGATGCTAGCCATTCACAAGGCTTTGGAACATGCTCTTGCTGAACACCGTCAACATGTTATCATCCATACAGATTCGAGAACCGCCATTGAAACCTTGCAACAGGAACACATATGTGATAACATCCATCTGATCACCAATGTCTTATCATTCATGCACACACTCAAACGACAAGGCCGACGGGTACTTATCAACTGGGTGCCAAGTCATGTGGGACTATTAGGTAATGACATTGCAGACGAGGCTGCAAAACTTGCTACTAAGAGGAGGAATGTCGACATTTACATACCACAGAGTCTCTCCCAGATGAAGAAAGTGATTCGAAACAGAGCACTGCGAAAGATGTACAGTGACCACAACACAGCAGTTGCAACATCAGGATCTGCGGGTTGGTACAAGAATTCAACCAACTACGTACCACTTAGTTTGATGAACGGGAGCAGTAGAACAACAGAAGTGCACTTACATCGCATCAGGCTTGGATACCCATGTGCATGGGAAATAGGCTTACGGGTTCCGGAAGGTGAGAGGAAATGTCAACACTGTGGAGAAATGCCCGACAGACCACTGGAACATTATCTAACACAGTGCACAGTTACAAACCCGTTAAGATTTCACCTTCGATTCAACAGAGCAGAGGAAGTTGTTAAGCACATATGGCAACATCTTACTGAAGCGACCATTCGAGTCATACATACTCATCCTCCGCCCAGGTAAAACAGAACCAAGCATCACTTAGTGGGCCAGCCAGAGGCTTAGGGCCCGCGCAGGATTATCCCTGTTAAAAAGAAGAAAAAAAAAAAAAAAAGTAAAAACATGCATTTTAGAAAAACAGTGCCATCTGTTGCACATAAGAACAACTCACGCTATACTAAATATGTTACCATTCCATTTCAATATTTCCATTTCAATATTTCCAATTTCATTGATAAATTGAATTTTCATAGATTTCGAATTATTGTCATTTTGATTTAACTATTTTGTGACACTGCGTTCAAATTGAGCTTTATTGTTTACCATACCTCTTATTTCTTGAGTATAGTTTATTTTTTTATTTCTTCATTGTTTTTCATTTCGTTTTTAAAGTGTTTTCTTATATTTCAGTGATGGGAACATCAGACCATTTGATGTACCCAATTTTCTGTTGTAAACATCAGATCATTTGGGAATGCATCGGATGAGGGAGTGGGGAATGGTGGGGAGGACGAGGGGACTGGGGAGTTGGGGATGGTGGGGACGAGGGGACAGGCGAATGGAGAATGATGGGAAGGACAAGGAGAAAGGAGAGTGGGGGATGGTGTGAAGGACGAGGAAACGGGGGAGAGGGGGAATGATAGGAAGGCTGGGGGGACGGGGGAGCGGGAGATGGAGGAGAGTACAAGGTGTTGGAAATAACCAACAGTTTTATACATCTTTGTATGTATTTTATGCAACCTTTGTATTAACCACAAGTAGTTACTAAAATTACTAACATGTAGATTTGATCATTATCATGATTTATTTAAACATGTTGCCAGATTCTTCCTAGTCAGAGTGCCGACGTGAGGAACGACAGGCAGTAACATGAATTCTCTCAACATTTAGTTGGATTTATAACAGAGTCCAGTTTATCATTTCCTTTACTAAAAATAGTTACTTACTAATGAGTTTAATTTCGTAGTATACTACTACTTACTGGAACTCCTTTATTTAGTTGATATTAAACATTCTAGAGGAAATTACTTTAATGTAAATGATTTTACCTTAATTTCCTCGATTAGCTGCACAACTTTAATAAGCCAATTTATGTTACGCGAAATTCAATTTTATCACAGAAGAATTTAATGTGATATTAATACTCGTCATTACCTCATCCTTCCTTAGTAAATTGCAATATATATATATATTCATTTACGCTCGAGATGTCTATCGAGAGCCACGCATGCGCAATAAGGAAGAGGAGGAAGACGCAAGAGCGTCACGAGACAGAACCAGAGAGCACGACTCGGACGCCATTGACAGCGTGTAGCAAAGCTACGTTTTGATCCTACTTATTTTGCTCCCACGACCAGTAGAGCAGTGCCACGTTATCTGGCATGGTATAGCCGTGTCCCAGACTAGCATATCTGCAATTCCAAAGTCAACGACTTTCAAGCAGCAGCTGGAGGACGAAGAATTGCTCAAGTCTCCACATCATCGGACACGCGGCTCGGAAGCTAGGTTCACCCGTTTGTTATCATGTGGCCACAGTTAACATTTAGGCTAGTTGTCGTTAGGCCGTATATAAAATAATAAAATCCCGTACGTGTCTTTAGTAAATTTATTATCTAAATAGATGATTGTTTTCATTGTTTTCTACAGAAGGAATTTACAGTACTTGAATATAAATTGCACAGATATTGGCTGAAGATTTCTACAGTTAAACTTATAATTTAGGATGCATTTGTAGTTACCTATTATGTAGAAGATTTCTACAATGTAATTGCCTTTCAGTAACAAGGCGACGCCAACCGAGGTGCTAGGCGTCCCCACCTTCATGTGCAACAATTTGCCCTATGCAACACGTCGTCGGTGGAGTGGCAACTGATTACACCTCTCTAGATTTACAGCTAAGCTGTCCCTTTTTTATCTGTAGCAATAACACTGTAGTTACAGTAGTGATCTCCTAAAGAGATCTATTACATTAACCAATTGATCTATAAACTGTACTATTCTATCCAGCAGTATATTGAGGTGCATTTACCTCCAATTAATCTATTACAATCAACCTTATTTACTTTCATAATTTATTTACTCTGGTGAAGAACCAGCACCAGAATATTGCTAGGGATGTACTAATCTTTTAGCATGTAACCCCCCAATTTTGTGTAGGTTAATTTGACTCCATTTATATAAGAAATACAGTTTCACTAAGATCCATAGGACACTAGTTCTTGGGATCAGTTTTTCCTCTGTCTTATTTTGTTTTCCACTTTTTCTCAAAAAGTGGTGGTCCTTCATAGCTATCGAAGTATATATTTAATTATTAGTTATTGGAGTCAGGTTTTGCCCCACACAAGGGGACGGTGGAGTGGGGAATGGTTAGAAGGAAGAGGGGAAGGTGGAGTGGGGAATGGTGGGGAAGACACCTGGATGGGGGAGGGAGGAAATGGTGGGGAGGACGAGGGAACCGGGGAATGGGGAATGGTTGGGAGGACGAGGAGACGGAAGAGGGGAAATGGCGGGGAGGACCGGGAGACAAGGGGAAGATTGCTGAGCCACAGCAATGGGTACAGCTAGTGTATATATATATATATATATATATATATATATATATATATATATATATATATATATATATATATATATATATATATATATATATAATAATAATCGATATATATTTTGGTAGCAGTCTTTCCTGTAGACGTATATTCTTAAATATGACCGAAAAAGTAAGATTAATAATTCTAACACGAATTTTCTCAATATTTCTTATGTTTCTTTTCACTGTTGATGGTAATTGAAAAATCAATTCTTCAAAATTCATTTTTTTTCTAGTCTGACGCGACACTTGAACGCGTTTCGTAATAACTTATTACATTTTCAAAGACTTTTAATTTACACACACACAACTATAACCTGCAAACACTAAACAGAGTTCTTGCTATGCTATGATTCAAACAGCTTTAATTTTATTTTATACCCGCATTTTGGGTGAGGTGATATGTTACAACAGTTTTGGATGAGGTGAACAAAACTTTCAACACAGGACAGAACACGAAACAATGGGTATTAATTGGGTAAATTGAAGGTAAGAATGAAAATAACTGCAGAGGGCCTATTGGCCCATATTTCTTGATGCTTCTATATTGGAGCGGAGTCTTGAAGTGAGTAGAATATAGTTGAGCATTAATTGGCTGTTGATTGCTGTTGTTGACTTCTTGATGTGTAGTGCCTCGCAGATGTCAAGCCGCCTGCTATCGCTGTATCTATCGATGATTTCTGTGTTGTTTGCTAAAATTTCTCTGGTGATGGTCTGGTTGTGGGAAGAGATTATATGTTCCTTAATGGAGCCCTGTTGCTTATGCATCGTTAATCGCCTGGAAAGAGATGTTGTTGTCTTGCCTATATACTGAGTTCTTTGAGGCTTACAGTTCCCAAGTGGGCATTTGAAGGCATAGACGATATTGGTCTCTTTTTAAGTGTTCTGCTCTGTGTCTGGAGAGTTTCTCATGAGTAGGCTGGCCGTTTTTTTGGTTTATAGTAAATCGTCAGTTGTATCTTCTGAATTTTGTCTGTAGGGATAACGTTTCTATTAACAATATCTTTCATTACCCTTTCCTCCGGTTTATGAGCTGTGGAAAAGAAGTTCCTGTAAAATAGTCTAATAGGGGGTATAGGTGTTGTGTTAGTTGTCTCTTCAGAGGTTGCATGGCGTTTCACCTTCCTTCTTATGATGTCTTCAACGAAACCATTGGAGAAGCCGTTGTTGACTAGGACCTGCCTTACCCTAGAGAGTTCTTCATCGACTTGCTTCCATCCTGAGCTGTGGCTGAGAGCACGGTCGACATAAGCGTTAACAACACTCCTCTTGTATCTGTTTGGGCAGTCACTGTTGGCATTTAGACACATTCCTATGTTTGTTTCCTTAGTGTAGACTGCAGTGTGGAAACCTCCGCTCCTTTCCATGACTGTTACATCTAGAGAGGGCAGCTTCCCATCCTTCTCCATCTCGTAAGTGAAACGCAACACAGAATTCTGCTCAAATGCCTCCTTCAGCTCCTGCAGATGTCTGACATCAGGTACCTGTGTAAAAATGTCGTCAACATACCTGCAGTATATGGCCGAATTGGGGCTGGATAAAGACGAAGAGGTTATAAGATAAATTAACAGCAAGAACACAGTTACTGGCCCAAAGTGGGCGTAATAAAACTACTGACACAACATTCACTATACAACACTACTGACACACAAGCATACAATACTACTGAAACAAGAGTTATTATATAACACTATACTGACACACCAGTCACTATACAACATTTCTAACACAAGTCATTATACAACACTACTGTCCAAACAGTCATTATACAACTACTGTTCAGTCACTATACCTCCCTAGTGAACCACCAGTCACTATACCTCCCTACTGACCCACCAGCCACTATACCTCCCTACTATCCCACCAGTCACTATACCTCCCTACTGACCCACCAGCCACTATACCTCCCTACTGACCCACCAGTCACTATACCTCTCTACTGACCCACCAGTCACTATACCTCCCTACAGGCCCACCAATCACTATAACTCCCTACTGTCTCACCAGACACTATACCTCCCTACAGACCCACCAGTCACTATAACTCCCTACTGACCACCAGTCACTATACCTCCCTACTGACCCACTAGTCACTATACCTCCCTATGGACCCACCTGTCATTATACCTCCCTACTGACCCACCAGTCACTATACCTCCCTACTGATCCACCAGTCACTATACCTCCCTACTGACCCACCAGTCACTATACCTCCCTACTGACCCACCAGTCACTATACCTCCCTACTGACCCACCAGTCACTATACCTCCCTACTGAACCACCAGTCACTATAACTCCCTACTCTCTCACCAGTCACTATACCTCCATACTGACCCACCAGTCACTATGCCTCCCAACTGACCCACCAGTCATTATACCTCCCTACAGACCCACCAGTCACTATGCTTTCCTACTGACCCACCAGTCACTATACCTCCCTACTGTCTCACCAGTCACTATACCTCCCTACTGACCCACCAGTCACTATACATCCCTACTGACCCACCAGTCACTATACCTCCCTACTGACCCACCAGTCACTATACCTCCCTACTGAACCACCAGTCACTATAACTCCCTACTGTCTCACCAGTCACTATACCTCCCTACTGACCCAACAGTCACTATACCTCCCTACTGACCCACAGTCATTATACATCCCTACTGACCCACCAGTCACTATACCTCCCAACTGACCCACCAGTCACTATACCTCCCGACTGACCCACCAGTCACTATACCTTCGTACTGACCCACCAGTCACTATACCTCCCTACAGACCCACCAGTCACTATACCTCCCTACTGACCCACAGTCATTATACCTCCCTACTGACCCACCAGTCACTATACCTCCTTACTGACCCACTAGTCACTATACCTACCTGCTGACCCACCAGTCACTATACCTCCTTACTGAACCACCAGTCACTATACCTCCCTACAGGCCCACCAATCACTATAACTCCCTACTGTCTCACCAGTCACTATACCTCCCTACAGACCCACCAGTCACTATAACTCCCTACTGACCACCAGTCACTATACCTCCCTACTGACCCACTAGTCACTATACCTCCCTATGGACCCACCTGTCATTATACATCCCTTCTGACCCACCAGTCACTATACCTCCCTACTGATCCACCAGTCACTATACCTCTCTACTGACCCACCAGTCACTATGCCTCCCTACTGACCCACCAGTCATTATACATCCCTACTGACCCACCAGTCACTATACCTCCCTACTGACCCACCAGTCACTATACCTCCCGACTGACCCACCAGTCACTATACCTCCCTACTGACCCACCAGTCACTATAGCTCCCTACTGACCCACCAGTCACTATACCTCCCTACTGACCCAACAGTCACTATACCTCCCTACTGACCCACAGTCATTATACATCCCTACTGACCCACCAGTCACTATACCTCCCAACTGACCCACCAGTCACTATACCTCCCGACTGACCCACCAGTCACTATACCTTCGTACTGACCCACCAGTCACTATACCTCCCTACAGACCCACCAGTCACTATACCTCCCTACTGACCCACAGTCATTATACCTCCCTACTGACCCACCAGTCACTATACCTCCTTACTGACCCACTAGTCACTATACCTACCTGCTGACCCACCAGTCACTATACCTCCTTACTGAACCACCAGTCACTATACCTCCCTACTGACCCACCAGTCACTATACCTCCCTACTGACCCACCAGTCACTATACCTCCCTACTGTCTCACCAGTCACTTTACCTCCCTACAGACCCACCAGTCACTATAACTCCCTACTGACCACCAGTCACTATACCTCCCTACTGACCCACTAGTCACTATACCTCCCTATGGACCCACCTGTCATTATACATCCCTACTGACCCACCAGTCACTATACCTCCCTACTGATCCAGCAGTCACTATACCTCCCTACTGACCCACCAGTCACTATTCCTAACTACAGACCCAACAGTCACTATACCTCCCTACTGACCCACCAGTCACTATACCTCCCTACTGACCCACCAGTCACTATACCTCCCTACTGACCCACCAATCACTATACCTCCCTACTGAACCACCAGTCACTATAACTCCCTACTGTCTCACCAGTCACTATACCTCTATACTGACCCACCAGTCACTATACCTCCCTACTGACCCACCAGTCACTATACCTCCCGACTGACCCACCAGTCACTATACCTCCCTACTGACCCACCAGTCACTATACCTCCCTACTGACCCACCAGTCACTATACCTCCCTACTGACCCAACAGTCACTATACCTCCCTACTGACCCACAGTCATTATACATCCCTACTGACCCACCAGTCACTATACCTCCCTACTGACCCACCAGTCACTATACCTCCCGACTGACCCACCAGTCACTATACCTCCCTACAGACCCACCAGTCACTATACCTCCCTACTGACCCACAGTCATTAAACCTCCCTACTGACCCACCAGTCACTATACCTCCTTACTGACCCACTAGTCACTATACCTACCTGCTCACCCACCAGTCACTATACCTCCTTACTGAACCACCAGTCACTATACCTCCCTACTGACCCAGCAGTCACTATACCTCCTTACTGAACCACCAGTCACTATACCTCCCTACTGACCCAGCAGTCACTATATCTCCTTACTGAACCACCAGTCACTATACATCCCTACTGACCTAGCAGTCACTATACCTCCTTACTGACCCACCAGTCACTATACCTCCCTACTGACCCACCAGTCACTATACCTCCCTACTGACCCACCAGTCACTATACCTCCCTACAGACCCAACAGTCACTATACCTCCCTACTGACCCACAGTCATTATACATCCCTACTGACCCACCAGTCACTATACCTCCCTACTGACCCACCAGTCACAATACCTCCCGACTGACCCACCAGTCTCTCTATACCTTCCTACTGACCCACCAGTCACTATACCTCTCTACAGACCCACCAGTCACTATACCTCCCTACTGACCCACAGTCATTATACCTCCTTACTGACCCACGAGTCACTATACCTCCCTGCTGACCCACCAGTCACTATACCTCCCAACTGGCCCACCAGTCACTATACCTCCTTACTGAACCACCAGTCACTATACCTCCCTACTGACCCAGCAGTCACTATATCTCCTTACTGAACCCCCAGTCACTATACATCCCTACATCCCTACTGACCCAGCAGTCACTATACCTCCTTACTGAACCACCAGTTACTATACCTCCTTACTCACCCACCAGTCACTATACATCCCTACATCCCTACTGACCCAGCAGTCACTATACCTCCTTACTGAACCACCAGTTACTATACCTCCTTACTCACCCACCAGTCACTATACCTCCTTACTCACCCACCAGTCACTATACCTCCCTACTGACCCACCAGTCACTATACCTCCCTACTGACCCACCAGTCACTATACCTCCCTACTGACCCACCAGTCAATATACCTCCCTACAGAGCTACCAGTCACTATACCTCCCTACTGACCCACCAGTCACTATACCTCCCTACTGACCCACCATTCACTATATCTGCCGACAGACCTACCAGTCACTATACCTCCTTACTGACCCACAAGTCACTATACCTCCCTGCTGACCCACCAGTCACTATACCTCCCTACTGACCCACCAGTCATTTTACCTCCCTACAGACCCACCAGTCATTATACCTCCCTACAGACTCACCAGTCACTATACTTCCCTACTGACCATCCAGTCACTGTTCCTCCCTGCTGACCCACCAGTCACTATAACTCCTTACTGACCCATCAGTCACTATACCTCCCTACTGACCCACCAGTCACTATACCTCCCTACTGACACACCAGTCACTATACCTCCCTACAGACCCAACAGTCACTATACCTCCCTACTGACCCACAGTCATTATATATCCCTATTGACCCACCAGTCACTTTACCTCCCTACTCACCCACCAGTCACTATACCTCCTTACTGACCCACCAGTCACTATACCTCCCTACTGACCCACCAGTCACTATACCTCCCTACTGTCTCACCAGTCACTTTACCTCCCTACAGACCCACCAGTCACTATAACTCCCTACTGACCACCAGTCACTATACCTCCCTACTGACCCACTAGTCACTATACCTCCCTATGGACCCACCTGTCATTATACATCCCTACTGACCCACCAGTCACTATACCTCCCTACTGATCCAGCAGTCACTATACCTCCCTACTGACCCACCAGTCACTATTCCTAACTACAGACCCAACAGTCACTATACCTCCCTACTGACCCACCAGTCACTATACCTCCCTACTGACCCACCAGTCACTATACCTCCCTACTGACCCACCAATCACTATACCTCCCTACTGAACCACCAGTCACTATAACTCCCTACTGTCTCACCAGTCACTATACCTCTATACTGACCCACCAGTCACTATACCTCCCTACTGACCCACCAGTCACTATACCTCCCGACTGACCCACCAGTCACTATACCTCCCTACTGACCCACCAGTCACTATACCTCCCTACTGACCCACCAGTCACTATACCTCCCTACTGACCCAACAGTCACTATACCTCCCTACTGACCCACAGTCATTATACATCCCTACTGACCCACCAGTCACTATACCTCCCTACTGACCCACCAGTCACTATACCTCCCGACTGACCCACCAGTCACTATACCTCCCTACAGACCCACCAGTCACTATACCTCCCTACTGACCCACAGTCATTAAACCTCCCTACTGACCCACCAGTCACTATACCTCCTTACTGACCCACTAGTCACTATACCTACCTGCTCACCCACCAGTCACTATACCTCCTTACTGAACCACCAGTCACTATACCTCCCTACTGACCCAGCAGTCACTATACCTCCTTACTGAACCACCAGTCACTATACCTCCCTACTGACCCAGCAGTCACTATATCTCCTTACTGAACCACCAGTCACTATACATCCCTACTGACCTAGCAGTCACTATACCTCCTTACTGACCCACCAGTCACTATACCTCCCTACTGACCCACCAGTCACTATACCTCCCTACTGACCCACCAGTCACTATACCTCCCTACAGACCCAACAGTCACTATACCTCCCTACTGACCCACAGTCATTATACATCCCTACTGACCCACCAGTCACTATACCTCCCTACTGACCCACCAGTCACAATACCTCCCGACTGACCCACCAGTCTCTCTATACCTTCCTACTGACCCACCAGTCACTATACCTCTCTACAGACCCACCAGTCACTATACCTCCCTACTGACCCACAGTCATTATACCTCCTTACTGACCCACGAGTCACTATACCTCCCTGCTGACCCACCAGTCACTATACCTCCCAACTGGCCCACCAGTCACTATACCTCCTTACTGAACCACCAGTCACTATACCTCCCTACTGACCCAGCAGTCACTATATCTCCTTACTGAACCCCCAGTCACTATACATCCCTACATCCCTACTGACCCAGCAGTCACTATACCTCCTTACTGAACCACCAGTTACTATACCTCCTTACTCACCCACCAGTCACTATACATCCCTACATCCCTACTGACCCAGCAGTCACTATACCTCCTTACTGAACCACCAGTTACTATACCTCCTTACTCACCCACCAGTCACTATACCTCCTTACTCACCCACCAGTCACTATACCTCCCTACTGACCCACCAGTCACTATACCTCCCTACTGACCCACCAGTCACTATACCTCCCTACTGACCCACCAGTCAATATACCTCCCTACAGAGCTACCAGTCACTATACCTCCCTACTGACCCACCAGTCACTATACCTCCCTACTGACCCACCATTCACTATATCTGCCGACAGACCTACCAGTCACTATACCTCCTTACTGACCCACAAGTCACTATACCTCCCTGCTGACCCACCAGTCACTATACCTCCCTACTGACCCACCAGTCATTTTACCTCCCTACAGACCCACCAGTCATTATACCTCCCTACAGACTCACCAGTCACTATACTTCCCTACTGACCATCCAGTCACTGTTCCTCCCTGCTGACCCACCAGTCACTATAACTCCTTACTGACCCATCAGTCACTATACCTCCCTACTGACCCACCAGTCACTATACCTCCCTACTGACACACCAGTCACTATACCTCCCTACAGACCCAACAGTCACTATACCTCCCTACTGACCCACAGTCATTATATATCCCTATTGACCCACCAGTCACTTTACCTCCCTACTCACCCACCAGTCACTATACCTCCTTACTGACCCACCAGTCACTATACCTCTTTACTAACCCACCAGTCACTTTACCTCCCTACTGACCCACCAGTCACTATTCCTCCCTACTGACCCACCAGTCATTTTACCTCCCTACAGACCTACCAGTCACTATACCTCCCTACTGACCCACCAGTCACTATACCTCCCTACTGACCCACCAGTCACTATACCTCCCTACAGACCTACCAGTCACTATACCTCCTTACTGACCCACCAGTCACTATACCTCCCTGCTGACCCACCAGTCACTATACCTCCCTACTCACCCACCAGTCACTATACCTCCTTACTGACCCACCAGTCCCTACTCACCCACCAGTCACTATACCTCCTTACTGACCCACCAGTCACTATACCTCCTTACTGACCCACCAGTCACTATACCTCTTTACTGACCCACCAGTCACTCTACCTCACTACTAACCCACAAGTCACTATACCTTCCTACTGACCCATCAGTCGCTATTTCTCCCTACTGACCCACCAGTCATTTTACCTCCCTACAGACCCACCACTCATTATACCTCCCTGCTGACCCACCAGTCACTATACCTCCCTACTGACCCACCAGTCACTATACCTCCTTACTGACCCACCAGTCACTATACCTCCCAACTGACCCATCAGTCACTATACCTCCCTACTGACTCACCAGTCACTATACCTCCCTACTGACCCACCAGTCACTATACCTCCCTACAGAGCCACCAGTCACTATACCTCTCTACTGACCCACCAGTCACTATATCTCCCTACTGACCCACCAGTCACTATACCTCCCTACAGACCTACCAGTCACTATACCTCCTTACTGACCCACCAGTCACTATACCTTCCTGCTGACCCACCAGTCACTATACCTCCCTACTGACCCACTAGTCACTGTACCTCCTTACTGACCCACCAGTCACTATACCTCCCTGCTGACCCACCAGTCACTATACCTCCCTACTCACCCACCAGTCACTATACCTCCTTACTGACCCACCAGTCACTATACCTCCTTACTGACCCACCAGTCACTATACCTCTTTACTGACCCACCAGTCACTCTATGGTGTATAACAGGTCACTGGAAACAGGAGACTTACCAGAAAGTTGGAAGACAGCTAACGTGGTCCCAATATACAAAAAGGGTGACAAGCAAGAGGCACTGAATTACAGGCCAGTTTCCTTAACTTGTATACCATGCAAGGTGCTGGAGAAGATCGTGAGGAAAAGGCTCATAGAGCATCTGGAGGGAAATAACTTTGTAACGCACCACCAACATGGGTTCAGAGATGGTAAATCGTGCCTCACAGGTTTAATAGAATTTTATGACCAGGCAACGAAAATTAGGCAGGAAAGAGAAGGGTGGGCCGACTGCATTTTGCTGGATTGCCTAAAAGCCTTTGACACAGTACCCCATAAAAGGCTGTTAAAAAAGTTGGAGCAACAGGCAGGAGTAAAAGGGAAGGTGCTCCAGTGGATAAGGGAGTACTTAAGCAACAGGAAACAGCGAGTAACGGTGAGGGGGGAGACATCAGAGTGGCGAGATGTCACCAGCGGAGTCCCACAGGGCTCAGTACTTGGACCCATCCTGTTTCTAATATATGTGAACGATCTTCCAGAGGGTATAGACTCATTCCTCTCGATGTTTGCTGATGATGCAAAAATTATGAGAAGAATCAAGACGGATGAAGATAGACAGAGACTACAGGATGACCTGGATAAACTGGAGGAATGGTCTAGAAAATGGCTGCTGAAGTTCAACTCTGGAAAGTGTAAGGTGATGAAATTAGGCGAAGGGAGCAGGAGGCTGAACACAAGGTATCATCTGGGAGGGGAAATCCTGCAAGAATCAAATAGAGAGAAGGATCTGGGGGTTGATATCACACCGAACCTGCCCCCAGAGGCCCACATCAAAAGAATATCATCAGCGGCATATGCTAGACTGGCCAACATAAGAACTGCCTTCAGAAACTTGTGTAAGGAATCTTTCAGAACCCTGTATACCACTTATGTAAGACCAATCCTGGAGTATGCAGCTCCAGCCTGGAGTCCATACCTAGTTAAACACAAGACAAAGTTAGAGAAGATTCAGCGGTATGCCACCAGGCTCGTCCCGGAACTGAGAGGACTGAGCTACGAGGAAAGGCTAAAGGAGCTGAACCTCACATCCCTGGAAAACAGAAGAGTAAGGGGAGACATGATAACCACCTACAAAATTCTCAGGGGAATTGACAGGGTGGACAAAGACAAACTCTTCAGCACGGGTGGGACACGAACAAGGGGACACAGGTGGAAACTTAGTACCCAGATGAGCCACAGAGACGTTAGAAAGATTTTTTTCAGTGTCAGAGTAGTTAATAAATAGAATGCACTAGGAAGTGATGTGGTGGAGGCTGACTCCATACACAGATTCAAATGTAGATATGATAGAGCCCAGTAGGCTCAGGAATCTGTACACCAGTTGATTGACAGTTGAGAGGCGGGACCAAAGAGCCAAAGCTCAACCCCCGCAAGCACAATTAGGTGAGTACAATTAGGTGAGTACCAGTCACTATACCTCACTACTAACCCACAAGTCACTATACTTTCTTACTGACCATCCAGTCACTGTTCCTCCCTACTGACCGACCAGTCACTATACCTCCCTACTGACCGACCAGTCACTATACCTCTTTACTCACCCACCAGTCACTATACCTCCTTACTGACCCACCAGTCACTATACATCTTTACTGACCCACCAGTCACTATACCGCACTACTAACCCACAATTCACTATACCTCCTTACTGACCCACCAGTGACTATACCTCCCTACTGACCGACCAGTCATTATACCTCCCTACTGACCAAGCAGTCATAATGCCAGTCGACTCACAAATCATCATACTACACTACTCACCTACCAGCCATTATACAATGTTACCAAACTATTATTCCACGCTACTAAATTGCCAATCATTATAGTATGCAAATATTCGAGAAATGATCATAACATCGCTGGTGAACAACATTCCGTCACACCCCACTATCATACCGTCCAGCCCAACCACTTGGGCGAGACTGTAGAGCAAAGGCCTCGCCTCTCGCAGGTCTGCGTTCAATCCCCAACCATCTAAGTGTTTTAATTTAAATTTAAAGTCAAATTTAAAGCTAAAAAAATTAATGCATAAATTGTTCGAAATAAAGCAAATAGAACACTGTGGTTTATTTCTCAAAACGTTAGTAACAAACACCTGATGTTATTCTTCAGTTATATCATGCTATTGTTAGGCATGATATAGCTGAGTTTATGTAGTTCATGTTTGGTCACTGTACTATAAAATGGATATAAATTCATTAGAACGCGTCTAGTGTTGGACGCCAAAGTTAATCCTGCAAATTATAAATCTGTCAAATTAAGAAAGATTGTCAAAGCTTAATTTACATTCTCTAGAAAGGCGAAGAATTTGGGGTCACATTATAGAGGTGAACAAGTGGATGAAGGGGCATAACAAAGGGGATATTAATAGAGTATTAAAGGTATCAACACATAATAGAACACGAAACAATGGGATCAAATTGGATTAGTTTAAATTATTAAAGATCTAGATAAATGCTGTTTCGGTAACAGGGTTGTTTTGTGGAAACAATTATCGCGTAACATAATAGAAGTAGGATCCCCTGATTGTTTCTAGCGTAGGCTAGACATATATATGAATGAGTTTGGGTAGATATAAATAGGAACTATCTCGAATGGGCCAATAGGCCTTCTGCAGTTTCCTTCATTCATATATTCTTAAGTGGTTGGGCTGTAACGGGGGTGGGGGAAATAGCTCTATCTTGTCCATTATTCCACCCCTCAGTTAACTAACGAGGCCGGGGGAAACAGCTCTCTCTAGTCCGTTATCCCGTCCCCAGTTAGCTAACTATTCTAGAGCACTCCCAGAGTTCCTAAGGCAGCCTCTCTCGTTCAACACCTTGTAACCTAGGTATTTGACTACCTAGGTGCTAAGACTACAAGGCGCCGTCACTTGATCAGTTACCCGAAACTCTAGAGAGAACTCTAGAATACAGAATCGTTGCCACAAACGTATAAGAGAAAACGAAAGAAAAGAAATGAATAGTGAAGTAATTAGTGAGGGTTTGGGGTGAGAGGGAGAGAGGTGGGAGGAGCGAGGAGGGTCATTAGTTGAAAGTGAGAGTTTACAGAGGGGTGGAGGTAGAGGTGTAGATAGGTAGAAGTAGAAAAGTAGATAGTAGAAGTAGAAGAGTAGATAGTAGAAGACGAAATGCTGCCACCATCCATTCATGATCATTACATACAAGACAAGGAATGGAACTTGTCTGTATCACAATATTCACCAAAGATGTTATCAAGAGATCATTATTAGTATGGTCCCATCTTTATCATGTACTCATTCTAAACCATGAAACCAGTAACCACAGAGGCTTTCTCACCTCAACTCAAAATCTCTAGGGAACAAAATAAAGTCCATTTAAATAATAAATTCAACAATTATATTTTTCATGATAAGTATCATAACTTAAGCAATCCAATTAAAATGTTAAAGATTAATATTCAAAGTGAGTCATCCTCCAAGAATCTGAGAACATTACAACTGACTGCCCCTGATCATCACACAACACTTGTAAAACACGGCCAAGTCACCTAAATGTTCACTCACCGAGGACTGAGTCTAAGTTGAATAGAGAGGGGGGGGGGGGAGTCTGCAATTTTCAGGCAGCGTCACCCCCATCTGGTGATGGCCTATCTCGACGGCTGGCCTCTGCTCTGCTCCGCTGGCTGGTCTCCTATTGCTCTCAATGCTCTCGAATCGATAGTTCTCCGAGTATATATTGGGGACCCTAGTAACTAACTCCGCCCACAAGTAGATAGCCTCCGGCACTCTACCAAGCCACTCCTTAAACGTCGGCATGTTTGAAGGCTACCAGGCTCCAATTATAAGATTAGTAGAAGTAAGGTGAAATTCGCATGATCTGACCTCAGGTCACTTGGGGTCATTAACGCTTTGAGGTGTGAGATCTCAGGCCGACAACCTGGCGCCTTTCCAAATCCCTGTCTGTGACTCATATACTCTATATATATTTTAAATAAACTAAACCAAACACTTTACAGTGTTACAGGGCCCCTATTCCTTCCCCCGTCCCATCCCGAATCCTTTTCCTAGTCCCTTTCAAGTGCTATATAGTGGTAATGGCTTGGCGCTTTCTCCAAATACATCCTTTCCCCTCGCTACAGACCCATCATTCATCATATCACAACTGTCATATCAGTCATTAAGGAATGCTACGTAAACACTAGTCATCATACCACCACTGAGCAACAGTCATTATGGAATGCTACGTAAACACCAGTCATCATTCCACAACTGACATTCCAGTCATTATAGAATGCTATGTAAACACCAGTCATCATACCACACTAGTGAGAAACTAGTCATTATACTAGTCTGACCTTACAGTCTGATGTGTATATTATACCAAGCTACTAACTCACCAGTCATCATTCTTGGCCTCTATACCACAACCACCTCCGTGTCCAGCCCGTTGCCGTCGTGAAGGGGCTTGGGGGGTGCGGTTGACGGAACGTGATGCTCCATGGGACAGTTTGTCCTTTGTCCTTCTGAAGCCTTATGCTCCTGCTGCTGTCTTCACTAATTTTGCTGGTTGCTTTTTCCTCCTCCTCGTGTTTCATTTTCCTCCGCACCTCTTCTCCTTTCTGTTCCACTTCTGTTCTGTTCTCTCTTTAATTGTTCCCCTCCTGCCGACTTTTTGCTTTATTGATTATTCTTTCCGATGTCTTCTTCTGTTTTGATGTAGGGGTTTGGGGAGACACTCTCACCCGACCAAGTTTCTTTTCTGACTCTTTGTTACCATCCCACCTCTGTGACAGTGTTGAGTCCCCAGCCCCAAGTGGTTACCACCTCATCACCTGGTATGGCTTTGTCGTCTCTTGTTGTAACAACTGCGTCTTTACCCCCCCCCCCCCTTCTTATTGGAGGTTATCTTGAGATGATTTCGGGGCTTAGCATCCCCGCGGCCCGGTCCTCGACCAGGCCTCTCTTTTGTTTCACATCCCCAGGAAGCAACAGTAGCAACTGTCTCACCATCAGGTACCTATTTACTGCTAGGTAACAGGGGCATCAGGCTGAAAGGAACTCTGCCCATTTGTTTCCGCCTCCTCCGGAGATCGAACTCGAAACCTCAGGACTACGAATCTGAAGCGCTGTTCACTCAGCTGTTAGGCTCCCTTGCTCCGGGTGCTTGACGCCGTCACCTTCTCACTCGCACGAGCATGATTCCGTCCCGATCTAATACATTACAGGATTCATTTGGTCCTTTTTCGTGGACAAAGTATTTTGATCTCAATCATGTTGATCCTACCCGTCCAGATAGATGATATATTCGGTGGATACATTTGTCACTTTTAACTCCACCTGTACTGGTTCACGTGTCGTTTGCAGCCCCTTCTCAGGAAGCGGCTGCCCGCTTGGCTTCATTGTCCTGCATTGGAGAGACCCTAGTTTGGATCTCCAAAAATGCCTGGGTAAATGCTAGCATTGGGACAGTTCATCCCCTGCACCATGTTGCGACTGGTGATAGGGAACTGTAAGATTGTCACGAGGATATTAAATATATCCTTGAGGCCCAAGGCCATTCTATCCTCCAGATTGATACGTTCACTCGACCCCCTCGTGGTCGTCACCATCAGCCTCTTCGTGTTGTGAAGGTAAATTTTGAGCGAAGGTCGCTTATATCTTCAGTCATTCTTGCTGGTGCCAGATGCTCCGTTCAGGAGTACATCCCCCTCTCCTCGCCTCTTCAGCAGGTGCTGGAGACTTGGGCTTGGTCCCTTCAGATGTATAAGTGAGGTGTCTCTATGCCCCTTGTGTGGAACCTCTGGTCATTCAAAAACAGAGTGCTCTTCTTCTTCACAGGCTCACTGAACCAATTGCGGTGACGCGCACCATGCCTTTTTCAGCGCATGTGTGCACTACAAATATGAGGACACCATCTTCAATTTGAAACATCTCGATCGTTTATCTTGTCCTGAAGCAAGACGCCAGATTTTCCGTCTTCCCTGTTTCTCTGGCATGTCTTATGTTCGTGTGTTGTGTTCAACCTCTCCTCGCCCTCCTCTCCATTCCCAGTTTCACAACCTTTTCCAGGCCTTGGACCCCAACACCTTCACCTCCGTCTCATCTGCTCCTTTGCGTTCTGGACATGAGGATCTTGGCGGAAATCCGACACACATGTTAATATACAACAGTTACCCCTTAAGAATTTAGAGAATGGGTGATTCTGTGACGTCATCACACAACACGTAAATATAAGACTTTAATTATTTTTTAAATTACAGTTTAGTGTTTAAACATAATAAAATAGTATTCACTAGGACTGAATAAATATAATTAGCACCAAAAATAAACTGCAAACTCCCTTGCTATAGTTAAATAAGCTTTGTTTATTTTTTGACAACATTATTGGAACGCCACCCCACAGCAGGGAGCCAGTCACGTACCAGAACTTGTAAACAAAACAGAGAGGGCTCCTCATGACAAGCACAACTCGTCAAAGGATTCATAACGATCCGACCAACCGAGAAATTGCCATTGTGAAATCAACAACATTAGTTCCTGAGTATCTGACTGCTTTACATTCTTTTACTAGTAGTGATCACAATATAATATAGGATAGGTAGCCAGTTATAAGCCTACGAAAAACACAAACACAGTAAGTGTTTACTCAACACTAAACACACACACAATATTCATATCACACCTGTACTTTATATGTTTATGGAACGATTACAAATGCCTTTCATATGACAGGTAACATGTGATTTGGAGTTACTACAAGCTGAGTTGGCTCACAAATAATGAAGTTTCTTATTACTTACCTGTACACAGACGCCACTGAAGCCAGGCCGCCATTTACAAGGCCCTGGACCACATGTGCCACACCTTAACAGATGTTGGGAGAAACCACATTATAATCAGGCCATCTCTACCACACAGCTGAGGCATTCTAAATTGTATACTAATATAATCATAAGATTGAGTAGTACTAACAACAATACTGCATATTAGGCCACCATATATGGTATAATATACATTTTGCAAAAGATAAACAATTGTAGCATATCCTATATCCACTCATAATGGAATAAGCTATAATTAACCCTCCAAACCATGTGCAGATAAAGTTCTGGCAGGCTGAATCATAATATAAAGTGCACTTAGTACCATAATAATTCAATATTGAAGTTAACAATAAATATAGTAAAAATAAATAAATGCCTGCTAGGATTTTCCCACAAATCTTCCTCCTGGTTCTCCTTTTGTGTTTCCTTCCTTCCGTCCCAGTCTTCCCTGTCTCCTGTGCCCTCTTTCCCTTTTTACCCCAGTCCTTCTTCTCAGCCATCCCCTCTGTCTTTTCGCCCTCCTCACCACCTGTGGGTCCGGGTCATTGTCCATCCTCTTCCCAGCGTTCTTCATGTTGACCGTTCTCCTTCTCTTGAGACTGTAGAAACTGTCGCCCAGTGCATTGCTAATGGTACGCCCTTTTCTCTACATCAGAAACGTAAGCCTGGCTCCTCTCCTTCTTTCTCCCCAGCGAGTAAAAAGGCTTCAATATATTCGTCACCTTCCGACTCCGACACTATCCCTGCTTCCCCTCCTATTTCAGTGACAGAGTCCCTGCTATGGAGGTTCCCTTAGTTCTTGATTTTCTCCCTTTCATCCGTTGCACTCTCCTGTTTCTGTCCTTCCAGCCCCCTGATTCCCTTTACCGCCCCCTTCACCAATACCTCCTCCTGCTCCGGACTCTCAGTCCACCTCTGGTCCGTCCTACCGCTCCCATGACTCCATTGTCTTTGCTAGCTTTACCTATCCTCCTCAACACCAATTTTACTGATACTGATATTACTTTGTCTACTGTGTCCCTTTGCTTCTCTATTGCTATCTCTGTTTATTTTCTCTCTCTTTTAGTCTATGTCGGTTCCTCAATGAAATGTTCGTGGTTTTTATGCCCATTTCCATGAACACCAACTTATAATCGTGGAATTTTCACAGCTTTGTGTTTATCTCCAGGAGCTGATGCTTGGCGCTCGTCCTGGTCACTTCCCTGGTTATTCCTTTCTCTCTTTCCCCTCCAGGTTTTGCTGGGGCCCATAACTCTCCTGCTCTCTTGATTCGTCTTGATATTACCTTCGTCCTCATACTTTTCCATTCGGCCATCCAGTGTCCTACAGACCGTATCTTTGTGAGTAAATGGTACACAGCCTGTTCCATTTATCTCCCCCAAATGTCCCGCTTTCTCTTCCTGATCTTAAACACTTATTGAACTCCTTACCAGAGCCTGTGCTCTTTTTGGGTGTTTTTAACTGTCTAAGATCACAGATGGAGTCTAAGTATGCCGACGGTGTAGGCTACTGTGTTGTATTTCCTGACCACTCCCATATGTGTCGCCTCTCTCCAGAGACTAGCACATTTACGGCAGAAATTTATGCATTTTTGTATGCTCCTTTCACCTGTGCTCTTGGAAACTCGAACCGTGGACCAAACGCGTGTGTGAGGCAGAAGCTCTATCGACCGAGCTATTGAGTAATCTTAAGGAAAGTTTCCAGAAGTGTCATCCTGCTGCCAAACTGGAATAAACTCGATGATGCCTTACTTGCATGGATTCTTGGTTCGAGTCTCCTAGAGCCTACGGGAATGGAAGGTTTATTTCCACGGAAATGTTAATGACTATTTTATAATTTTGTACGTTCTTCGTCAACTGCTTTCTCACTGTCACTCCTCCTTTGTTGTTGTAGTTGACTCTCGAGGTACTCTCAAGGCTCTGGAGTCCTTTAATCCAGTCCATCCTGTGTTCGGCGAAATTCAACATTGACTGTCTCTTATCTCCAGCAGATAAAAGACAGTGGAGTTTTGCTGAGTTCCCAGCCATATTGGTGTGTCCTTAAATGAGCGTGCGGATGCTGCTGCTAAGGAGGCTATCAGTACCTGTTCCATCTCCCGTAAAGGTGTTCCTTATTCCGAATTCTGCCCAGCTATTCATTCCTCTATCCATGCCCGTTTGCAGAGTTGTTGGTCGTCTGCTACTGGTAACAAACTGTTTGCTCTTAAGAGTAGTGTGTTCCTGTGGCCTTCCTCCTACCACCGTAACCGGCGGTGGGATACAGCTCTGGCAAGGTTACGCATTGATCATACATGCTTAATTCATGGGCACTTAACAGAGCGCCGCCCTGTTCCTTATTGTCCAAACTGCTTTGTCCTCCCTTACGGTCACTCTCTTATCCTTGTTGAATGTCCGGACCTCCAGGATGTGCGTGTGTCTTGCTTCCTGACTGTCCCTCGCGGTCACCTGTCACTCGATACCATCCTTGGTGTATCAGATACGTTTTATATCGTTCGCCTTATACACTGTTGTTCTGGTATTGGCCTCCTTAGTGATGTTTAGCGCCCTATGAATGTCCCACACATCTGACGGTGCTACATAGTCCCCCGGGCTTGGTGCCTTCTTTTGTTAATTATTTACTTACTTTTATACCACAAGTCATCATACCAGACTATTGACCGTGAGTTATTATGCCACATCAAGGACCAACTAGTCATTATACAATGACACTGACGCACCGGTTATTATACCAAGCAGACACGTCTTCATTATTTAACAAAATGCATTTTTAATAAAAATTTATCTTTTTTAAAATCGTTAAGAAACCCGTCGTCCTGCCGGCTGGAGGTCGGAATCATCTCACATCTCAGCATTTATTGGACGTTAATGGTCATTATCGAATGTAATTTCGTGAAAATGTTTCCCTTAAGATGGTAGAGGGAGGTGCTGTGACGTAGGCAGTGACGTCACAAGGCTCCGCCTCTCTCTCTCTTGCCTCTGCAAGAGCTCGTCCACGTGGCAGTCAGTCAGTGCGCCGATGGCAGTCATAGTGGGCGGGTGTACGGATGTTTCTTCTAATTAAGCTCTTGTTGTCCAGAAAATGAAATGCATTTTGTTTAAAGACTTTTCGGGTAAAGACTATGAAAACCTGATTGATGTTAAGTGTTAAGGAAGATATTTGTTAAACTCTTTCATAAACTGATGTTTCACGATGCAGTTTCACTAATTATGTTTTGAAAATCGTTTTTGGAGTGTGATCAGTGTCCTAAACATTAATAAAGTTCAGAAAATTTTAGAAAAATAGAAATAATTCAAAACCTGGTTGAGATAAGACATAAACACGCCACAGGAACAGTAAGTTATTGAAGACAACATATACACAGAAAATCGCTAGGAATATTTTCGCGAGTTTCCCGAAGCCTCGCGAACATTATTGCTGGAAAAGCGCGAGTATTCGGGAAGATTGTTGACAAAGGTGAATATTATTGTTGTGTTGGTATTGACCAGGTTGTTAATGACGCCACATATATTCCCCAATTACTTACTTATGCAAGAACGTATGTTTAATGATGACTTATTGAATCGAATTTGTGTGAAGGAATGTGTTTGGTATATTGATAATGATGTATGTTTGTACCAGTGACGAAATTAAATAGTCTCACACACACACACACACACACTCACACACACGCACACATTCACACACATCATCATGGACTACATCACACAGAATTGTAAAGAGGCAGCAGACAAGTTCGTCCCAGTCCAAAAAAATAATTAAATTGAGATGAGAAACCCATGGTTTAATCAGAGTTGCAAGCTAGCAAAGCAGCTAAGTAAAAGGGCGTCGAGAAACTATAGAAACTACAGAACACTAGAGAGCAGAGAAAGATACCAAAGCGCCAGGAATGAATACGTCAGGGTGAGAAGAGAGATAGAGAGGCAATATGAAAATGACATAGCGAGTAAGGCAAAGACTCAACCCAAACTGCTGCATAGCCACATCAGGAGCAAAACAACAGTAAAGGAACAGATAATGAAACTGAGGATAGTGGTAGAAAGATTCACTACAAACGACAAGGAAGTGTGCGAGGAACTCATTAAGAAATTCCAGGAAGTCTTCACCTCAGAGCAATGAGAAGCCCCAGAGATAAGGGAGGGAACATCAAATCAGACACCACTAGAGGAGTTTGTGATTACCAGTGGGGAGGTGAGGAAGCATCTGCTAGATTTGGACGTGACAAAGG
>NC_091223.1:28402488-28419988 GCF_040958095.1 Procambarus clarkii
TTTAGTGTTGCTGTGGGATGTTTAGCGTTGCTGTAGGGTGTTTAGTGTTTCTGTTACTGTGCGGTGTTTAGCGTTGCTGTGAGGTGTTTAGCGTTGCTGTGGGGTGTTTAGCGTTGCTGTGTGGTGTTTTGCGTTGCTGTGGGATGTTTAGCGTTGCTGTGGGATGTTTAGCGTTGCTGTGGGGTGCTTAGCGTTGCTGTGGGATGTTTAGCGTTGCTGTGGGGTGTTTAGCGTTGCGATGGGATGTATAGCGTTGCGATGGAATGTATAGCGTTGCTGTGGGATGTTTAACGTTACTGTAGGATGTTTAGCGTTGCTGTGGGATGTTTAGCGTTGCTGTGGGATGTTTAGCGTTGATGTGGGATGTCTAACGTTGTTGTGGGGTGTTTAGCGTTGCTGTGGGGAGTTTAGCGTTGCTTTGGAGTGTTTAGCGTTGCTGTGGGGTGTTTGGCTATGCTGTGGGGTGTTTAGCGTTGCCGTGGGATGTTTAGCGTTGTTGGGGAGTATTTAGCGTTGCTGTTGGGTGTTTAGCGTTGCTGTCGCGACTTTAGCGTTGCTGTTGCGAATATAGCGTTGCTGTGGCTAGTTTAACGGTGCTGTGAGGTGTTTAGCGTTGCTGTGGCAAGTGTAGCGTTGTTGTGGGGTGTTGAGCGTTGCAGTGGGGTGTTTAGCATTTCTGTGGGGTGTTTAGCGTTGCTGTGGGATGTTAAGCGTTGCTGTGGGGTGTTTAGCATTGCTGTGGGATGTTAAGCGTTGCTGTGGGATGTTAAGCGTTGCTGTGGGGTGTTTAGCGTTGCTGTGGGGTGTTTAGCGTTGCTGTGGGGTGTTTAGCGTTGCTGTGGGGTGTTTAGCGTTGCTGTGGCAACTTTAGCGTTGCTGTCGCGACTTTAGCGTTGCTGTGGCGAGTTTAGCGTTGCTGTGAGGTGTTTATTGTTGCTTTGAGGTGTTTAGCGTTTCTGTGGCGATTTTAGCGTTGCTGTGGGATGCTTAGCGTTGCTGTGGGGGTATTTAGCGTTGCTGTGGGGGGTATTTAGCGTTGCTGTGTTATGTTTAGCGTTGCTGTGGGGTGTTTAGCGTTGCGGTGGGATGTTTAGCGTTGCTGTGGGATGTTTAGCGTTGCTGTGGGATGTTTAACGTTTCTTTGGGGTGCTTAGCGTTGTTGTGGGGTTTAGCGTTGCGGTGGGATGTTTAGCGTTGCTGTGGAATGTTTAACGTTGCTGTGTGGTGTTTAGCGTTGCTATGGGGTGTTTAGCGTTGTTGTGGAGGTATTTAGAGTTGCTGTGGGATGTATAACGTTGCGGTGGGTTGTTTAGCGTTGCTGAGGGGTGTTTAGCGTTGCTGTGGGGAGTTTAGCGTTACTGTGGGATGTTTAACGTTGTTTTGGGGAGTTTAGCGTTGCTGTGACGAGTTTAGCGTTGCTATGGGGGTGTTTAACGTTGCTGTGGGCGAGATTAGCGTTGCTTTGGATTGTTTAGCGTTGCTGTGGGGTGTTTAGCCTTGCTGTGGGGTGTTTAGCGTTGCCGTGGGATGTTTAGCGTTGTTGTGGTGTATTTAGCGTTGGTGTTGGGTGTTTAGCGTTGCTGTCGCGAATATAGCGTTGCTGTGGCTAGTTTAACGGTGCTGTGAGGTGTTTAGCGTTGCTGTGAGGTGTTTAGCGTTTCTGTGGCGAGTGTAGCGTTGTTGTGGGGTGTTTAGCGTTGCTGTGGGGTGTTTAGCATTTCTGTGGGGTGTTTAGCGTTGCTGTGTGATGTTTAGCATTGCTGTGGGGTGTTTAGCGTTGCTGTGGGATGTTAAGCGTTGCTGTGGCGACTTTAGCGTTGCTGTTGCGAGTACAACGTTGCTGTGGCGAGTTTAGCGTTGTTGTGATGTGTTTATTGTTGCTCTGGCGATTTTAGCGTTGCTGTGGGGTGCTTAGCGTTGCTGTGGGGGTATTTAGCGTTGCTGTAGGGGTATTTAGCGTTGCTGTGGGATGTTCAGCGTTGCTGTTGGGTGTTTAGCGCTGCGGTGGGATGTTTAGCGTTGCTGTGGGATGTTTAACGTTTCTGTGGGGTGCTTAGCGTTGCTGTGAGGAGCTTAGTGTTGCTGTAGGGTGTGTAGCGTTGCTGTCGGAAGTTTAGCGTTGCTGTGGGATGTTTAACGTTACTGTGGGGTGTTTAGCGTTGCTATGGGAAGTTTACCGTTGCTATGGGGTGTTTAGCTTTGCTGTGGGGTGTTTAGCGTTGCTGTGGGATGTTTAGCGTTGCTGTGGGGTGCTTAGTGTTGCTGTGGGGTTTTAGTGTTGCTGTTGGATATTTAGCATTGCTGTGGGGTGTTTAGCGTTGCTGTCGGGGTATTTAGCGTTGCTGTGGGGTGTTTAGCGTTGCTGTGGGGTGCTTAGCGTTGCTGTGGGGGTATTTAGCGTTGCTGTAGGGGTATTTAGCGTTGCTGTGGGATGTTCAGCGTTGCTGTTGGGTGTTTAGCGCTGCGGTGGGATGTTTAGCGTTGCTGTGGGATGTTTAACGTTTCTGTGGGGTGCTTAGCGTTGCTGTGAGGAGCTTAGTGTTGCTGTAGGGTGTTTAGCGTTGCTGTCGGAAGTTTAGCGTTGCTGTGGGATGTTTAACGTTACTGTGGGGTGTTTAGCGTTGCTATGGGAAGTTTACCGTTGCTATGGGGTGTTTAGCTTTGCTGTGGGGTGTTTAGCGTTGCTGTGGGATGTTTAGCGTTGCTGTGGGGTGCTTAGTGTTGCTGTGGGGTTTTAGTGTTGCTGTTGGATATTTAGCATTGCTGTGGGGTGTTTAGCGTTGCTGTGGGATGTTTAGCATTTTTTGGGGTGTTTAGCGTTGCTGTGGGGTGTTTTGCGTTGCTGTGGGATGTTTAGCGTTGCTGTGGGGTGCTTAGCGTTGCTGTCGGATGTTTAGCGTTGCTGTGGGGTGTTTAGCGTTGCGATGGGATGTTTAGCGTTGCTGTGGGATGTTTAGCGTTGCTGTGGGATGTTTAACGTTTTTGTGGGGTGCTTAGCGTTGCTGTGAGGAGCTTAGCGTTGCTGTAGGGTGTTTAGCGTTGCTGTCGGAAGTTTAGCGTTGCTGTGGGATGTTTAACGTTACTGTGGGGTGTTTAGCGTTGCTATGGGAAGTTTACCGTTGCTATGGGGTGTTTAGCTTTGCTGTGGGGTGTTTAGCGTTGCTGTTGGATGTTTAGCGTTGCTGTGGGGTGCTTAGCGTTGCTGTGGGGTGTTTAGCATTTTTTGGGATGTTTTGCGTTGCTGTGGAGTGTTTTGCGTTGCTGTGGGATGTTTAGCGTTGCTGTGGGGTGCTTAGCGTTGCTGTGGGATGTTTAACGTTGCTGTAGGATGTTTAGCGTTGCTGTGGGATGTTTAGCGTTGCTGTGGGATGTTTAGCGTTGATGTGGGATGTCTAACGTTGTTGTGGGGTGTTTAGCGTTGCTGTGGGGAGTTTATCGTTGCTTTGGAGTGTTTAGCGTTGCTGTGTGGTGTTTAGCCTTCCTGTGGGGTGTTTAGCGTTGCCGTGGGATGTTTAGCGTTGTTGTGGAGTATTTAGCGTTGCTGTGGGGGTATTTAGCGTTGCTGTGGGGGTATTTAGCGTTGCTGTGGGATGTTTAGCGTTGCTGTGGGGTGTTTAGCGTTGCTGTGGGATGTTTAGCGTTGCTGTGGGATGTTTAACGTTGCTGTGTGGTGTTTAGCGTTGCTATGGAGAGTTTAGCGTTACTATGGGGTGTTTAGCGATGCTGTGGAGGTATTTAGAGTTGCTGTGGGATGTATAACGTTGCGGTGGGTTGTTTAGCGTTGCTGAGGGGTGTTTAGCGTTGCTGTGGGGAGTTTAGCGTTACTGTGGGATGTTTAACATTGTTTTGGGGTGTTTAGTGTTGCTGTGGGGTGTTTAACGTTGCCGTTGGCAGGGTTAGCGTTGCTGTGGGGGTGTTTAGCGTTGCTGTGGGGTGTTTAGCATTGCTGTGGGGTGTTTAGCGTTGCTGTAAGGTGTTTAGCATTGCTGTGGCGATTTTAGCGTTGCTGTGGCGAGTTAGCGTTGCTGTGGCGAGTTTAGCGTTGCTGTGACGAGTTTAGCGTTGCTATGGGGGTGTTTAGCGTTGCTTTGGAGTGTTTAGCGTTGCTGTGGGGTGTTTAGCCTTGCTGTGGGGTGTTTAGCGTTGCCGTGGGATGTTTAGCGTTGTTGTGGAGTATTTAGCGTTGCTGTTGGGTGTTTAGCGTTGCTGTCGCGACTTTAGCATTGCTGTTGCGAATATTGTGTTGCTGTGGCTAGTTTAACGGTGCTGTGAGGTGTTTAGCTTTGCTGTGAGGTGTTTAGCGTTTCTGTGGCGAGTGTAGTGTTGTTGTGGGGTGTTTAGCGTTGCTGTGGGGTGTTTAGCATTTCTGTGGGGTGCTTAGCGTTGCTGTGTGATGTTTAGCATTGCTGTGGGGTGTTTAGCGTTGCTGTGGGATGTTAAGCGTTACTGTGGGGTGTTTAGCGTTGCTGTGGGGTGTTTAGCGTTGCTGTAGCGACTTTAGCGTTGCTGTTGCGAGTATAACGTTGCTGTGGCGAGTTTAGCGTTGCTGTGAGGTGTTTAGCGTTGCTCTGGCGATTTTAGCGTTGCTGTGGGATGCTTAGCGTTGCTGTGGGGGTATTTAGCGTTGCTGTGGGGGTATTTAGCGTTGCTGTGGGATGTTTAGCGTTGCTGTGGAGTGTTTAGCGTTGCTGTGGGCGAGATTAGCATTGCTTTGGAGTGTTTAGCGTTGCTGTGGGATGTTTAGCGTTGCTGTGGGATGTTTAGCGTTGCCGTGGGATGTTTAACGTTTCTTTGGGGTGCTTAGCGTTGCTGTGGGGGTATTTAGCGTTGCTGTGGGATGTTTAGCGTTGCTGTGGGGTGTTTAGCGTTGCTGTGGGGTGTTTAGCATTTCTGTGGGGTGTTTAGCATTGCTGTGTGATGTTTAGCGTTGCTGTGGGGTGTTTAGCGTTGCTGTGGGATGTTTAGCGTTGCGGTGGGATGTTTAGCGTTGTTGTGGGATGTTTAGCGTTGCTGTGGGATGTTTAACGTTTCTTTGGGGTGCTTAGCGTTGCTGTGGGGGTATTTAGCGTTGCTGTGGGATGTTTAACGTTTCTTTGGGGTGCTTAGCGTTGCTGTGGGGGTATTTAGTGTTACTGTGGGGTGTTTAGAGTTGCTGTGGGGTGTTTAGCGTTGCGGTGGGATGTTTAGCGTTGTTGTGGGATGTTTAACGTTGCTGTGGGATGTTTAACGTTTCTTTGGGGTGCTTAGCGTTGCTGTGGGGGTATTTAGCGTTGCTGTGGGATGTTTAGCGTTGCTGTGGGGTGTTTAGCGTTGCGGTGGGATGTTTAGCGTTGCTGTGGGATGTTTAGCGTTGCTGTGGGATGTATAACGTTTCTTTGGGGTGCTTAGCGTTGCTGTGGGGGTGTTTAGCGTTGCTGTGGAGTGTTTAGCGTTGCTGTGGGCGAGATTAGCGTTGTTGTGGGCGAGTTTAGAGTTGATGTGGGATATTAATCGTTACTGTGTGGTATTAAGTGTTGCTGTGGGATGTTTAGCGTTGCTGTGGGATGTTTAGCGTTGCTATGGGATGTTTAGCGTTGCTGTGGGATTTTAGTGTTGCTGTAGTATGTTTAGAGGTACTGTGGGGTGTTTAGCGTTGCTGTGGGTGAGTTTAGCGTTACTGTGGGGTGTTTAGCGTTGCTGTGGGGTGTTTACCATTGCTCTGAGTTTAGCGTTGTTGAGGCGAGTTTAGCGTTGCTGTTGCGAGATTAGCGTTGCTGTGAGGTGTTTAGCGTTGCTGTGGCGAGTTTAGCGTTGCTGTTGCGAGTTTAGCGTTGCTGTTGCGAGCTTAGCGTTGCTGTGAGGTGTTTAGCGTTGGTGTGGCGACCCCTAATATATATATATATATATATATATATATATATATATATATATATATATATATATATATATATATGTCGTACCTAGTAGCCAGAACACACTTCTCAGCCTACTATGCAAGGCCACATTTGCCTAATAAGCCAAATTTTCATGAATTAATTATTTTTCGACTACCTAACCTAACCTATAAAGATAGGTTAGGGTAGGTTAGGTAGGGTTGGTTAGGTTCGGTCATATATATTTACGTTAATTTTAACTCCAATAAAATAAAATTGACCTCATACATAATGAAATGGGTAGCTTTATCATTTCATTAGAAAAAAAATAAAGAAAATATATTAATTCAGGAAAACTTGGCTTATTAGGCAAATCGGGCCTTGCAAATCGGGCTGAGAAGTGCGTTCTGGCTACTAGGTACGACATATATATATATATATATATATATATATATATATATATATATATATATATATATATATATATATATATATATATTTATATATATATATATATATATATATATATATATATATATATATATCTTTATCTCTGTCCGTTTCATGAAGGAATTCCTCCCCCATTCGGTGTCCTGTGTCTGGCCTCCTGTTTCCACTGCCTAGTTTCATTACCTGAGGCGCACTGTGTGTGTGTGTGTACTCACCTAGTTGTGCTCACCTAGTTGTGTCTGCAGGATCGAGCATTGACTCTTGGATCCCGCCTTTCGAGCATCGGTTGTTTACAGCAATGACTCCTGTCCCATTTCCCTATCATACCTGGTTTTAAAATTATGAATAGTATTTGCTTTCACAACCTGTTCCTGAAGTGCATTCCATTTTCCCACTACTCTCACGCTAAAAGAAAACTTCCTAACATCTCTGTGACTCATCTGAGTTTCAAGCTTCCATCCATGTCCCCTCGTTCTGTTACTATTCCGTGTGAACATTTCGTCTATGTCCACTCTGTTAATCCCTCTGAGTATTTTATACGTTCCTATCATGTCCCCCCTCTCCCTTCTTCTTTCTAGTGTCGTAAGGCACAGTTCCCTCAGGCGCTCCTCATGCCCCATCCCTCGTAGCTCTGGGACGAGTCTCGTTGCAAACCTCTGAACCTTTTCCAGTTTCATTATATGCTTCTTCAGATGGGGACTCCATGATGAGGTGGCATACTCCAAGACTGGCCTCACGTATGCAGTGTAAAGCGCCCTAAATGCCTTCTTACTTAGGTTTCTGAATGATGTTCTAACTTTTGCCAGTGTAGAGTACGCTGCTGTCGTTATCCTATTTATATGTGCCTCAGGAGATAGATTAGGTGTTACGTCCACACCCAGGTCTCTTTCGCGCGTCGTCACAGGTAGGCTGTTCCCCTTCATTGTGTACTGTCCCTTTGGTCTCCTATCTCCTAGTCCCATTTCCATAACTTTACATTTGCTCGTGTTGAATTCCAGTAGCCATTTCTCTGACCATCTCTGCAACCTGTTCAAGTCCTCTTGGAGGATCCTGCAATCCTCATCTGTCACAACTCTTCTCATCAACTTTGCGTCATCCGCAAACATCGACATGTAGGACTCTACGCCTGTAAACATGTCGTTAACATATACAAGAAATAGAATTGGTCAAAGCACCGATCCTTGTGGTACTCCACTTGTTACTGTTTTAACCATCTTTTTTTTTGTTTTTTTTTAGATATATACAAGAGTTGTTACATTCTTGTACAGCCACTAGTACGCATAGCGTTTCGGGCAGGTCCCTGGAATACGATCCTCTGCCGCGAAGAATCGTTTTTTCATCTAAGTACACATTTTACTGTTGCGTTAAACAGAGGCTACAGTTAAGGAATTGCGCCCAGTAAATCCTCCCCGGCCAGGATACGAACCCATGACATAGCGCTCGCGGAACGCCAGCGCTATCTCTGTCCTGTCTTATCCTCGTTATTTTATCATAGAATTCCAGAGGGTTTGTTAGGCACGATTTCCCTGTCCAGAACCCATGTTGATATTTGTTCACAAACCTAATGTTCTCCAGGTGTGCAACCAGTCGTAGCCGAATTATTCTTTCCAGTATTTTACAGGGAATGCTTGTCAGTGATACAGGTCTATAGTTAAGTGTCTCCTCCCTATCGCCTTTCTTGAAGATCTGCACGACATTTGCCTTCTTCCAGCAACTAGGCAATTCTCCCGACATAAGTGACTCATTAAAGATCATTGCCAGAGGCACGTTGAGGGCCTGCACTGCTTCTTTTAGTATCCACGGTGATACTTTGTCTGGTCCAACTGCTTTAGTTGCATCTAGAGTTGTCAACTGTTTCATTACCTCCTCTGCTGTCACCTCAATATCTGATAGTCTTTCATCTAGGGTAACCCCTTCCAACAATGGGAGCTGCTCAGGCTCGGTAGTGAACACTACCGAGCCTGAGAAATTCAGTGTAGTGTTCCGCAGGCATTCAGTGCCTGCGAGGCACTGAATGCCGGAAACTGGCATTCAGTGCCTCGCAGATTTCCTTGTCACTTTCAGTATATGCCCCCTCTGTCTTCCTTAGTCTTGTCACTTGGTCGTTCACCGACATTTTTCTTCTTATATGACTGTGTAGTAACTTAGGTTGTTTTTTCGCTTTGATTGCAATATCGTTCTCATAGTCCCTTTCCGATGTTCGTCTTATGTTAATGTAATCGTTCCTAGCTCTGTTGCATCTGATCCAGTTGTCCTCTGTCCTTTGTCTTCTGTACTTCCTCCACTCCCGCCTGCTGGCCATTTTTGCTTCCTGACACTGTCTATTAAACCATGGGTTCATAAATCTCTCTTCGGCCTCCTGGCATTTCTGTATGACTAGGTCCATCATATCTTGGACTGTTTTTCCTCTAATTTCTTCCTCCCACTGCACTTCACCCAGATAGTCCCCTTTCCTGTAATCAACTCTCCTTTCCCAGATCTCTTGTCCCATGGTCATAAGTTTGAATTCCATCATGTAGTCAAAAACTAGGACACAATGGTCACTTGCCCCTAGAGGTATTTCATGCTCTAAATTCTCGATATCTTCTACGTTCTGGGTGAAAATCAGGTCTAATAGGCTCGGTGCATCTCCTCCTCTTTCCCTTGTGTCTTCCTTCACATGTTGTGTTAGGAAATTCCTGTCTATAACATCTACTAATTTTGCTCCCCACGTTTCGTCCCCTCCATGGGGATTCCTTGATTCCCAATTTATCTCTCCATGATGTAGGTCCCCTATGATCAGCAGCTTCGCTCTCATTCTGTGAGCTAATAATGTTGCTGCCTTCTGCAGTTCATCTATACATGCCTTGTTGTTGTCATCATACTCCTGCCTGGGTCTTCTACTGTTTGGTGGGGGATTGTAAATTACCAAGATCACAATCTTCCTCCCATCTACTCTCAGAGTTCCATGTATGAAGCTTGTGCACTCATTGGTAACCCCATTTCCCCGGTCTTCAAACTTCCATTTCCGCTTTATTAGGAGTGCCACTCCCCCTCCCTGTCTCTCTGTCCTCTCTTTTCGTATCACCTGGTACCCTTCAGGAAAGATTGCATCTCAGATCATGTCATTAATTTTAGTTTCCACAATTGCAACTATGTCAGGATCTGCTTCACTCACTCTTTCTTTTATCTCTTCTGCTTTATTAGATACCCCATCAGCATTGGTGTACCAAACCTTGAGATTCTTCATGGAAACTCTTGTACCAGAGTTCTCCTTTTCTCTGGGGGTCTGGGGGGATCTGGGGGGTGTCTGGGGGGTGACTGGGGCAGGGGGGGACCTGGGGAATCTGGGGGGGTGTCAGGGGGATGGCTGGGGGCGGAGAGGATCCGGGGGATGTCCGGGGGGATCGGAGGTGTCTGGGGGGGGTCCGGGGGGTGTATGGGGGGTGAAACAGGTCAGGAGGGGTGCTTGGAGGGCTAATGGGGGCTGGGCTTCTAGGAAGGTAGGTAGGAGGGTCTGGGGTAGGGCCTGGGTAGGTAGGTCTGGAGTTGTATGGGCATGCTGGGTCTGAAGATTAGGGAGGATCTGATAGGCATAGAGGGGTTGGGAGATAGTGTAAGGTTGAGAGTCAGATAGAGGTGTAGAGGTTGGGAGGGGGAAGGATAGAGGGGGTGGGGGGAACCTCCCACCCCCCTCGTAAGGGTGGGGGGTCACATGGAAGGAGAGGGGGATGAGGAGGGGTGAGGGCTGGGTAGGTTTTTGGGGGTTGAGGGGATGAGGGCTGGGTGGGTTTTTGGGGTTGAGGAGATGAGGGCTGGGTGGGTTTTAGAGGTTGAGGGGATGAGGGCTGGACGGGTTTTGTGGGTTCAGGTGATGAGGGGGTCCTTGGAATGTGGGATTAATTTGACTGCAGTGGGGTCAGAGGGGTCAAGGGAGGTGTTGGGGAGATAAGCAAGGGCAGGGAGGGCTGATTTTTTGGAGGGAGTGACCTGAGAAGGTGTGAGCTGGTTAGCATGGGGTGGATTAGCATTGGGGTGTGTAGCTACGCTCAAATGGGAAGAGTTGTATTGTTGTTTGCTTGCTCTGTGGGCTATCTGCTCCTCTTTCGCCATGAATTTGTCAATATATACGTTGTAGTAATTTTCGCTACCTCTGAGTAAGTGTTTGTGATGCAGTATGTAATCCACTGCCTCTTCATTAGTGAACTGTACCAGGACAGGTCGTTTCCTGTTACAGTTGTATGGCCCAATGCGTCGGTGGACTTGCAACTCATTCCCTGCCATCTGGGCTCTCATGTCTCTCAAGATCCCCTGTAGCTCCAAATCCTCAATCTCCATCCTTTCCTGCCTCGATGGTGCCCTGGCTTCAAGCAATCCATGGATTATGATTGTCCTCTTTCTCAGTTCAGGGTCATGCTGGTGGCCCCCTCCCTGGCTGACCCCCACCCCTCCCACTCCGGCTACTCCACCTACTACTACTCCCCCTTCCCCTGCCAAGCTTCCCTTATTCATTAGTAAGCCTAGATATTTCTCCTTGCCATTCTACCCTGCTCTTCCTGATTTCCTCTTGAATATAATCCATAAACTCTTGTTTGAGTCTTTGAACCTCGTCCTGTATCTTATTAAAGACTTCACTTTTAATCCCCTGGATTAGATCATCTATCCAAACATCCCTCTTCTCTACAAATTTCCCAATCATCTTCTCCACAAACCTATCTTCTTCCTCAATCATAATACTGCTGGACCTAGACGCCCTTCCTGACCTAGTCATTGCTATAAGGCAACCTTACCCACAGGGGTTCCAAGTATCTTACCGTCCTGCTAACACAATAGGTGAGTGAATCTCCAAGCGTCTCCCCATGTGGTGGTAGGAGGGTTGCTGCCGGGGGTGAGGTCACGGTCAGAGGTCGGTGAGGTCTGCTCCACACTGCACACTGCCACAGTACTTCATCAACTGTTTTCAATTACGCTACTTAAACTGTTTTTCTTCACTACCTTATAGCTTTGGTCAAAACCCAAGGTTTTTTTCATTCACTTGTACACACTTTTTCACTTCGAAGTTGCCTGATTACCCCTCCCACTTCACTAGTGAACAAGGAGCTCCCAACCCACGTCCACCCAACACGATGGTCACAACACAGAACTGTGTGTTTGTGTGTATGTGTGAGTGTGTTTGTGTGTGTGTGTGTGTGTGTGTGCGTGTGTTTGTGTGTGTGTGTGTGTGTTTACTAGTTGTGTTTACTAGTTGTGTTTTTACGGGGGTTGAGCTTTTTGCTCTTTCGGCCCGCCTCTCAACTGTCAATCAACTGTTCACTAACTACTACTTTTTTTTTTTTTTTCCACACCACACGCACACACCCCAGGAAGCAGCCCGTGACAGCTGACTAACTCCCAGGTACCTATTTACTGCTAGGTAACAGGGGGACTTAGGGTGAAAGAAACTTTGCCCATTTGTTTCTGCCTCGTGCGGGAATGTGTGTGTGTGTGTGTGTGTGTGTACTCACCTAATTGTGCTTGCGGGGGTTGAGCTCTGGCTCTTTGGTCCCGCCTCTCAACCGTCAATCAACTGGTGTACAGATTCCTGAGCCTATTGGGCTCTATCATATCTACATTTGAAACTGTGTATGGAGTCAGCCTCCACCACATCACTTCCTAATGCATTCCATTTACTAACAACTCTGACACTGAAAAAGTTCTTTCTAACGTCTCTGTGGCTCATTTGGGTACTCAGCTTCCACCTGTGTCCCCTTGTTCGCGTCCCACCAGTGTTGAATAGTTCATCCTTGTTTACCCGGTCGATGTGTGTGTGTGTGTGTGTGTGTGTGTGTGTGTGTGTGTGTGTGTGTGTGTGTGTGTGTGTGTGTGTGTGTGTGTGTGTGTGTGTGTGTGTGTGTGTACTCACCCACCTAATTGTACTCACCGAATTGTGCTTGCGGGGGTTGAGCTCTGGCTCTATGGTCCCGCCCCTCAACCGTCAATCAACAGGTGTACAGGTTCCTGAGCCTATTGGGCACTATCATATCTACACTTGAAACTGTGTATGGAGTCAGCCTCCACCACATTACTTCCTAATGCATTCCATTTGTCAACCACTCTGACACTAAAAAAGTTCTTTCTAATATCTCTGTGGCTCATTTGGGTACTCAGTTTCCACCTGTGTCCCCTTGTGCAAGTGCCCCTTGCACTAGGCACTGTGGCACTGTGGCGCCTGTGAACAGTCAGGGTAGGAAGAAACTTCACAGTATATATGGGCCAGTTTATCTTTTCAGTAACTCCAAATCACAATTTACCTGCAAAAGACATTATTAATGGCACATCAACATATAAAGTACAGGTGTGACATGAATATTGTGTGTGTGTAGTACTGAGTAAACTTACTTTGAGCTTTAAACTCACAGCATAAACCGCAAGTTTTTATAGATTTAAATTTAAAAGGCCTCACAAAATTAAATAAAATAACTAGTCGGATACTCAGGTTCTCCTGTGGTTGTAGAGGTTGCTGTGGCAAGGCACTAGGATAGTGTAATCTATCGTGCGTGTAGCATGTCGCAAAAACTCCAGGAGCCCATGTCTCCTGTTCCTCTGTTTACAAGTTTTCTGTGTACGTGACTCGCCTCCCCTTCCCTGAATTCCAATAATGTTTTTGTTTCAATACTCTGTTTTAAGTACTAAGGAGGCAAGCAATATTTTTACTGCTAATTATATTTATTAAGTCCTAGTGAATACTATTTTATTATGTTTAAACACTAGACTAAAGTTTAAAAGAAATAAGAGTAAATATATATACTTGTTGTTGATGGCATCACGAAATCCCATTCTCTGATTCTTAATGGGTAATTGTTGTATGTTAATATGTGTGTCGGATTTCTGACATGCTGGGTTGTCCACAAGGGAGCTGACGGCTCTGTGCACTGCTGTGTTGTCCACGAGGGGGCTGACGGCTCTGTGCACTGCTGTGTTGTCCACCAGGGGGCTGACGGCTCTGTGCACTGCTGTGTTGTCCGCCAGGGAGCTGACGGCTCTGTGCACTGCTGTATTGTCCACCAGGGGGCTGACGGCTCTGTGCACTGCTGTGTTGTCCGCCAGGAGGCTGACGGCTCTGTGCACTGCTGTGTTGTCCGCCAGGGAGCTGACGGCTCTGTGCTCTGCTGTGTTGTCCACCAGGAAGCTGACGGCTCTGTGCACTGCTGTGTTGTCCGCCAGGAGGCTGACGGCTCTGTGCACTGCTGTGTTGTCCGCCAGGGAGCTGACGGCTCTGTGCACTGCTGTGTTGTCCGCCAGGGGGCTGACGGCTCTGTGCACTGCTGTGTTGTCCGCCAGGGGGCTGACGGCTCTGTGCTCTGCTGTGTTGTCCGCCAGGGAGCTGACGGCTCTGTGCACTGCTGTGTAGTCCGCCAGGAGGCTGACGGCTCTGTGCACTGCTGTGTTGTCCACCAGGGGGCTGACGGCTCTGTGCTCTGCTGTGTTGTCCACCAGGGGGCTGACGGCTCTGTGCACTGATGTGTTGTCCACCAGGAGGCTGACGGCTCTGTGCTCTGCTGTGTTGTCCACCAGGGGGCTGACGGCTCTGTGCTCTGCTGTGTTGTCCACCAGGGGGCTGACGGCTCTGTGCTCTGCTGTGTTGTCCACCAGGGGGCTGACGGCTCTGTGCACTGCTGTGTTGTCCACCAGGGGGCTGACGGCTCTGTGCACTGCTGTGTTGTCCGCCAGGGGGCTGACGGCTCTGTGCTCTGCTGTGTTGTCCACCAGGGGGCTGACGGCTCTTTGCACTGCTGTGTTGTCCGCCAGGGGGCTGACGGCTCTGTGCTCTGCTGTGTTGTCCACCAGGGGGCTGACGGCTCTGTGCACTGCTGTGTTGTCCGCCAGGAGGCTGACGGCTCTGTGCACTGCTGTGTTGTCCACCAGGGGGCTGACGGCTCTGTGCTCTGCTGTGTTGTCCACCAGGGGGCTGACAGCTCTGAGCTCTGCTATGTTGTCCACCAGGGGGCTGACGGCTCTGTGCTCTGCTGTGTTGTCCACCAGGGGGCTGACGGCTCTGTGCTCTGCTGTGTTGTCCACCAGGGGGCTGACGGCTCTGTGCACTGCTGTGTTGTCCACCAGGGGGCTGACGGCTCTGTGCTCTGCTGTGTTGTCCGCCAGGAGGCTGACGGCTCTGTGCTCTGCTGTGTTGTCCACCAGGGGGCTGACGGCTCTGTGCACTGCAGTGTTGTCCACCAGGGGGCTGACGGCTCTGTGCTCTGCTGTGTTGTCCGCCAGGAGGCTGACGGCTCTGTGCACTGCTGTGTTGTCCACCAGGGAGCTGACGGCTCTGTTCACTGCTGTGTTGTCCACCAGGGAGCTGGCGGCTCTGTGCTCTACTGTGTTGTCCACCAGGGGGCTGACGGCTCTGTGCTCTGCTGTGTTGTCCACCAGGGGGCTGACGGCTCATGTGCTCTGCTGTGTTGTCCACCAGGAGGCTGACGGCTCTGTGCACTGCTGTGTTGTCCACCAGGGGGCTGACGGCTCTGTGCTCTGCTGTGTTGTCCACCAGGGGGCTGACGGCTCTGTGCACTGATGTGTTGTCCACCAGGAGGCTGACGGCTCTGTGCTCTGCTGTGTTGTCCACCAGGGGGCTGACGGCTCTGTGCTCTGCTGTGTTGTCCACCAGGGGGCTGACGGCTCTGTGCTCTGCTGTGTTGTCCACCAGGGGGCTGACGGCTCTGTGCACTGCTGTGTTGTCCACCAGGGGGCTGACGGCTCTGTGCTCTGCTGTGTTGTCCACCAGGGGGCTGACGGCTCTGTGCACTGATGTGTTGTCCACCAGGAGGCTGACGGCTCTGTGCTCTGCTGTGTTGTCCACCAGGGGGCTGACGGCTCTGTGCTCTGCTGTGTTGTCCACCAGGGGGCTGACGGCTCTGTGCTCTGCTGTGTTGTCCACCAGGGGGCTGACGGCTCTGTGCACTGCTGTGTTGTCCACCAGGGGGCTGACGGCTCTGTGCACTGCTGTGTTGTCCGCCAGGGGGCTGACGGCTCTGTGCTCTGCTGTGTTGTCCACCAGGGGGCTGACGGCTCTGTGCACTGCTGTGTTGTCCGCCAGGGGGCTGACGGCTCTGTGCTCTGCTGTGTTGTCCACCAGGGGGCTGACGGCTCTGTGCACTGCTGTGTTGTCCGCCAGGAGGCTGACGGCTCTGTGCACTGCTGTGTTGTCCACCAGGGGGCTGACGGCTCTGTGCTCTGCTGTGTTGTCCACCAGGGGGCTGACAGCTCTGTGCTCTGCTATGTTGTCCACCAGGGGGCTGACGGCTCTGTGCTCTGCTGTGTTGTCCACCAGGGGGCTGACGGCTCTGTGCTCTGCTGTGTTGTCCACCAGGGGGCTGACGGCTCTGTGCACTGCTGTGTTGTCCACCAGGGGGCTGACGGCTCTGTGCACTGCTGTGTTGTCCACCAGGGGGCTGACGGCTCTGTGCACTGCTGTGTTGTCCACCAGGGAGCTGACGGCTCTGTGCTCTGCTGTGTTGTCCACCAGGGGGCTGACGGCTCTGTGCACTGCTGTGTTGTCCACCAGGGAGCTGACGGCTCTGTGCTCTGCTGTGTTGTCCACCAGGGAGCTGACGGCTCTGTGTTCTGCTGTGTTGTCCACCAGGGAGCTGACGGCTCTGTGTTCTGCTGTGTTGTCCGCCAGGGAGCTGACGGCTCTGTGCACTGCTGTGTTGTCCACCAGGGAGCTGACGGCTCTGTGCTCTGCTGTGTTGTCCACCAGGGGGCTGACGGCTCTGTGCTCTGCTGTGTTTTCCACCAGGGGGCTGACGGCTCATGTGCTCTGCTGTGTTGTCTACCAGGGGGCTGACGGCTCTGTGCACTGCTGTGTTGTCCACCAGGGAGCTGACGGCTCTGTGCTCTGCTGTGTTGTCCACCAGGGGGCTGACGGCTCTGTGCTCTGCTGTGTTGTCCACCAGGGGGCTGACGGCTCTGTGCTCTGCTGTGTTGTCCGCCAGGGGGCTGACGGCTCTGTGCACTGCTGTGTTGTCCACCAGGGAGCTGACGGCTCTGTGCTCTGCTGTGTTGTCCACCAGGGGGCTGACGGCTCTGTGCTCTGCTGTGTTGTCCACCAGGGGGCTGACGGCTCTGTGCTCTGCTGTGTTGTCCACCAGGGGGCTGACGGCTCTGTGCACAGCTGTGTTGTCTGCCAGGGGGCTGAAAGTTGAATGGGTTGGGAGTCAGATGTGTGGGTTGGGTGTCAGATGTGTGGGTTGGGAGTCAGATGTGTGGGTTGGGTGTCAGATGTGTGGGTTGGGAGTTAGAGGTGGGGGTTGGGAGTCAGATGTGTGGGTTGGGTGTCAGATGTGTGAGTTGGGAGTCAGATGTGTGAGTTGGATGTCAGATGTGTAGGTTGGGAGTCAGATGTGTGGGTTGGGAGTCAGATGTGTGGGTTGGGTGTCAGATGTGTAGGTTGGGAGTCAGATGTGTGAGTTAGGAGTCAGATGTGTGGGTTGGGAGTCAGATGTGTAAGTTGGGTGTCAGATGTGTAGGTTGGGAGTCAGATGTGTGAGTTGGGTGTCAGATGTGTGGGTTGGGAGTCAGAGGTGTAGGTTGGGTGTCAGGTGTGTGGGTTGGGAGTTAGAGGTGGGGGTTGGGAGTCAGATGTGTGGGTTGGGTGTCAGATGTGTGAGTTGGGAGTCAGATGTGTGAGTTGGATGTCAGATGTGTAGGTTGGGAGTCAGATGTGTGGGTTGGGAGTCAGATGTGTGGGTTGGGTGTCAGATGTGTAGGTTGGGAGTCAGATGTGTGAGTTAGGAGTCAGATGTGTGGGTTGGGAGTCAGATGTGTAAGTTGGGTGTCAGATGTGTAGGTTGGGAGTCAGATGTGTGAGTTGGGTGTCAGATGTGTGGGTTGGGAGTCAGAGGTGTAGGTTGGGTGTCAGGTGTGTGGGTTGGGAGTTAGAGGTGGGGGTTGGGAGTCAGATGTGTGGGTTGGGTGTCAGATGTGTGGGTTGGGAGTCAGAGGTGTAGGTTGGGTGTCAGGTGTGTGGGTTGGGGTTGGATATGAACTCTTCAGGCTCGTTATTAAGAATTACCGTAATTTGAAATAAAAAATCTACTGCGAGTTGAATATTTAATCTAATCTTCTTTCAAATTTTTCTAGGAGTGAAATTTTTAATCATTCTCAAAATCGACAAAGTGAACCCTTCGTGAGAGAAAATATAAATATTTGTACAAGAGGAAAATTGAAATAAATTTTGT